>NC_050186.1:29058611-29068611 GCF_008315115.2 Sander lucioperca | reverse complement strand
CACCCACCTACAGGAAGTTGGTCCTCTGTAACTTGCGCATTGTTTTAGCTATTAAAATTCTTTTGATAACTTTTTGTCATGAGTGTCCTCCGAGTCTATATGCCAGTTTTCGTGCCAATCGGACTCACGCCCCAGGAGTAGTTAAACAGAGTATTAATTAAAAAAAATTAAACAGCGCCATCTAATGGCCGATTGACACCAAGTTTGGCACAGATGCTAAACTGTCCATGACGAACAACCTTGTCAAGTTTCGGGACAATTGGAATAATTGTTGCCAAGATAACACAACTTCCTGTTTAGACAGGAAGTTGCTGTAACGTGCGCATTTTTTCAACTATCAAAATTCTCTGGATAACTTTTCGTCGTGAGGGTCAACAGATACTACCTGCAAAGATTCAAGAAGGTTGAAATCACGGCCTAGGACGAGTTAGAAAGAATGTAAAACACATGAAAAATGCATAATTAAAAATGGCTGCCTTCCGGTTGGGCGGAGCTAATGATGGTAAATGGGAAATATGTCCGCAATGATTAGAGCAATATGGGTATTAAATCTGGTGAAGATCGGAGCAACTATGTCCAAGTTAAGGCCTTCCAGGCATTAGGGGGCGCTATGGAGCCCACTTACAGGTTTGGGCCAAATCACTGTACAGTCTCACAAAGCTCCCAGGTGTTTATGTGGGCGCCAATTTTTGTGAGTTTTCGTATATATTGAGGCCGTCAAAAATGTGTCCAAGGGCTAAAACCAATTAGGGTCCCATAGGCCACACCCACTGTGACCAATCAGTACCTTACAGTAGGGGTGGCCTCATGAGTGGCCCTAAATGGTACCCTTAAAATGTTGTAAAAAGCAGATGAGCCGTTCATGAGCTATAAACGTTATGTACTTGTAGCGCCCCCTAGTGGCCAATTTTCATAAAATGTGTGGGGCACCTCCAGAGGGTCATTGCAAACAAGAATCTTAAGTTTTGCGTTGATAGCAATTATTTTGGTCGAGATATGACAAAGTTGGTGTTTGCATACTTAGCTACACAAATTTGTTCATGCGTAATATGCGCAATTTTTATCCTATAAAAATTCTTTGAATAACTTTTTGTCAGGTCTGTCTGGAGATGCTACCTGCCAAGTTTCGTGCAGATCGGTCGCACGGTCTAGGAGGAGTTTGGCAAAGTAGGTTGTTGATAAATCGCAATTTTTCACGCATAAAAGTTTAGGTGGAAATGGGCGTGGCCTATATCAGGAGAGTCAGCTGGATCCAGGGAACGTGAAGATATGAGGCTTTTGAATGTGCGATGTACGGCTTGGGAGTTATAGGGCCAAACGCTTTTATTTCTGCAATAGCGCCACCTAGTGGTGCATATTAGTAATTATTTTGAATCGTTGCAATTTTCACCAGTTGTGACATGTGTGCAAATTGTTGTGAGTTTTCGTGCATTTTAACCCCCTCAAAAATGCGACGAAGGACTCGGAAAAATAATCTGATGAAAAACAACAGGTTCCTTCGCACTTTCAGTGCAAGGCACCGTTGGGACTCGGGCCCTAATAAATAAACAAACAGACAATCTGACATCCTAATACTACGTATACACACACACACACACACACACACACACACACACACCGTTTTGGAAGCTGTTGTTAAAACCTTAAAGTCTTTTACTTTGAAAGGAAACTCTTATTTTGAAAGGACAGCATTTTATTTTGTAGTAACTCACATAGCCTGCAGGCTGTCGGCCGTCAGCGTGTTCCAGAGGATCTCGCCAGCCGGCAGGTTGTCCGTCTCGTCCAATAGGGACGCGTCAAACTCCACGCTCGCCTCGGGAGTCTCCGGAGACCTGCGGGGGGGGGACGGACACGCTGTTACCACGGTAACTAACCACTCTGTCTGTCTGAGTCAGCAGGTAATTCCTGACCTGTAGGCGTCGATGAAGTGTTGGTACTCAGCCAGCTGGTCGATCTGCTCCACGGCCGCCGAAATCTCCTGATGAACTTTAACTATCTCCTCCGTCAGCAGACTGCTGATCTCACAGTACTCCTGGAGGATGCTTTTACTGTGAAAATACACAGGAAGTACATCACACAGTACTCCTGGAGGATGCTTTTACTGTGAAAATACACAGAGTCTCCTCCTCTCCCCCTGAGTCTCCTCCTCTCCTCCTGAGTCTCCTCCTCTCCTCCTGAGTCTCCACCTCTCCGTCCCTCTCCTCCTGAGTCTCCTCCTCTCCCCCTGAGTCTCCTCCTCTCCTCCTGAGTCTCCTCCTCTCCTCCTGAGTCTCCTCCTCTCCGTCCCTCTCCTCCTAAGTCTCCTCCTCTCCTCCTGAGTCTCCTCCTCTCCGTCCCTCTCCTCCCGAGTCTCCTCCTCTCCGTCCCTCTCCTCCTGAGTCTCCTCCTCTCCGTCCCTCTCCCCGAGTCTACTCCTCTCCGTCCCTCTCCTCCTGAGTCTCCTCCTCTCCTCCTGAGTCTCCTCCTCTCCGTCCCTCTCCTCCTGAGTCTCCTCCTCTCCCCCTGAGTCTCCTCCTCTCCTCCTGAGTCTCCTCCTCTCCTCCTGAGTCTCCTCCTCTCCGTCCCTCTCCTCCTGAGTCTCCTCCTCTCCTCCTGAGTCTCCTCCTCTCCGTCCCTCTCCTCCCGAGTCTCCTCCTCTCCCCCTGAGTCTCCTCCTCTCCGTCCCTCTCCTCCTGAGTCTCCTCCTCTCCGTCCCTCTCCCCGAGTCTACTCCTCTCCGTCCCTCTCCTCCTGAGTCTCCTCCTCTCTGTCCCTCTCCTCCTGAGTCTCCTCCTCTCCATCCCTCTCCTCCTCTCTGTCCCTCTCCCCCTGAGTCTCCTCCTCTCCGTCCCTCTCCTCCTGAGTCTCCTCCTCTCCCCCTGAGTCTCCTCCTCTCCTCCTGAGTCTCCTCCTCTCCTCCTGAGTCTACTCCTCTCCGTCCCTCTCCTCCTGAGTCTCCTCCTCTCCCCCTGAGTCTCCTCCTCTCCGTCCCTCTCCTCCTGAGTCTCCTCCTCTCCGTCCCTCTCCTCCTGAGTCTCCTCCTCTCCCCCTGAGTCTCCTCCTCTCCTCCTGAGTCTCCTCCTCTCCTCCTGAGTCTCCTCCTCTCCGTCCCTCTCCTCCTGAGTCTCCTCCTCTCCTCCTGAGTCTCCTCCTCTCCGTCCCTCTCCTCCCGAGTCTCCTCCTCTCCCCCTGAGTCTCCTCCTCTCCGTCCCTCTCCTCCTGAGTCTCCTCCTCTCCGTCCCTCTCCCCGAGTCTACTCCTCTCCGTCCCTCTCCTCCTGAGTCTCCTCCTCTCTGTCCCTCTCCTCCTGAGTCTCCTCCTCTCCATCCCTCTCCTCCTCTCTGTCCCTCTCCCCCTGAGTCTCCTCCTCTCCTCCTGAGTTTCCTCCTCTCCTCCTGAGTCTCCTCATCTCTGTCCCTCTCCTCCTGAGTCTTCTCCTCTCTGTCCCTCTCCCCCTGAGTCGTCTCCTCTCTGTCCCTCTCCCCCTGAGTCGTCTCCTCTCTGTCCCTCTCCTCCTGAGTCTTCTCCTCTCTGTCCCTCTCCTCCTGAGTCGTCTCCTCTCTGTCCCTCTCCCCCTGAGTCGTCTCCTCTCTGTCCCTCTCCCCCTGAGTCTCCTCCTCTCCGTCCCTCTCCTCCTGAGTCTCCTCCTCTCCCCGAGTCTCCTCCTTTCCGTCCCTCTCCTCCTGAGTCTCCTCCTCTCCGTCCCTCTCCCCCTGAGTCTCCTCCTCTCCGTCCCTCTCCCCCTGAGTCTCCTCCTCTCTGTCCCTCTCCCCCTGAGTCTCCTCCTCATCCCGAGTCTCCTCCTCTCCCCCTGAGTCTCCTCCTCTCCCCCTGAGTCTCCTCCTCTCCCCCTGAGTCTCCTCCTCTCCGTCCCTCTCCTCCTGAGTCTCCTCCTCTCCTCCTCTCTGTCCCTCTCCTCCTGAGTCTCCTCCTCTCCTCCTGAGTCTCCTCCTCTCCCCCTGAGTCTCCTCCTCTCCCCCTGAGTCTCCTCCTCTCCCCCTGAGTCTCCTCCTCTCCTCCTGAGTCTCCTCCTCTCCGTCCCTCTCCTCCTGAGTCTCCTCCTCTCCTCCTCTCTGTCCCTCTCCTCCTGAGTCTCCTCCTCTCCTCCTGAGTCTCCTCCTCTCCTCCTCTCTGTCCCTCTCCTCCTGAGTCTCCTCCTCTCTGTCCCTCTCCCCCTGAGTCTCCTCCTCTCCCCAAGTCTCCTCCTCTCCTCCTGAGTCTCCTCCTCTCCTCCTCTCTGTCCCTCTCCCCCTGAGTCTCCTCCTCTCCGTCCCTCTCCCCCTGAGTCTCCTCCTCTCCGTCCCTCTCCTCCTGAGTCTCCTCCTCTCCGTCCCTCTCCCCCTGAGTCTACTCCTCTCCGTCCCTCTCCTCCTGAGTCTCCTCCTCTCTGTCCCTCTCCTCCTGAGTCTCCTCCTCTCCATCCCTCTCCTCCTCTCTGTCCCTCTCCCCCTGAGTCTCCTCCTCTCCTCCTGAGTTTCCTCCTCTCCTCCTGAGTCTCCTCATCTCTGTCCCTCTCCTCCTGAGTCTTCTCCTCTCTGTCCCTCTCCCCCTGAGTCGTCTCCTCTCTGTCCCTCTCCTCCTGAGTCTCCTCATCTCTGTCCCTCTCCTCCTGAGTCTTCTCCTCTCCGTCCCTCTCCCCCTGAGTCTCCTCCTCTCCGTCCCTCTCCCCCTGAGTCTCCTCCTCTCCGTCCCTCTCCCCCTGAGTCTCCTCCTCTCTGTCCCTCTCCCCCTGAGTCTCCTCCTCATCCCGAGTCTCCTCCTCTCCCCCTGAGTCTCCTCCTCTCCTCCTGAGTCTCCTCCTGAGTCTCCTCCTCTCCGTCCCTCTCCTCCTGAGTCTCCTCCTCTCCTCCTCTCTGTCCCTCTCCTCCTGAGTCTCCTCCTCTCCTCCTGAGTCTCCTCCTCTCTGTCCCTCTCCTCCTGAGTCTCCTCCTCTCCTCCTGAGTCTCCTCCTCTCTGTCCCTCTCCTCCTGAGTCTCCTCCTCTCCTCCTGAGTCTCCTCCTCTCTGTCCCTCTCCTCCTGAGTCTCCTCCTCTCCTCCTGAGTCTCCTCCTCTCTGTCCCTCTCCTCCTGAGTCTCCTCCTCTCCGTCCCTCTCCTCCTGAGTCTCCTCCTCTCCTCCTGAGTCTCCTCCTCTCTGTCCCTCTCCTCCTGAGTCTCCTCCTCTCTCTCTCTCTTAAATACAAAAATGTATAAACAACGGGCGGTATGATGGCCGGTCCCTTGAGCATGTGGGGTAGCGTGTTAGTGTGTCAGCGTGTGGCGGTCATGGGACTCACAGGGCGAGCGTGTGTGTTAGCGTGTGTGTTAGCGTGTGTGTTAGCGTGTGTGGTAGCATGTGTGGTAGCGTGTGTGTTAGCGTATGTGGTAGTGTGTGTGTGTTAGCGTGTGTGGTAGCGTGTGTGTTAGCGTGTGTGGTAGCGTATGTGGTAGTGTGTGGTAGCGTGTGGGGTAGCGTGTTAGCGTGTGTGGTAGCTTGTGTGTTAGCATGTGGGGTAGCGTGTTAGCGTGTGTGTTAGCGTGTGTGTGTTAGCGTGTTAGTTAGCGTGTGTGGTAGCTTGTGTGTTAGCACGTGGGGTAGCGTGTTAGCGTGTGTGTTAGTGTGTGTGGTAGCGTGTGGAGGTCGTGGGTCTCACAGGGTGAGCGTGTCAGATAGCGTGTGTGTTAGCGTGTGTGTTAGCGTGTTAGTTAGCATGTGTGTTAGCATGTGTGTTAGTGTGTGTGTGTTAGTGTGTGTGTGTTAGTGTGTGTGTGTTAGTGTGTGTGGTAGCGTGTGGAGGTTGTGGGACTCACAGGGTGAGTGTGTCAGATAGCGTGTGTGTTAGCGTGTGTGTTAGCGTGTGTGTTAGTGTGTGTGTGTGTGTGTGTGTGTGTGTTAGCGTGTGTGTTAGCGTGTCAGGTAGCGTGTGTGTGTTAGCGTGTGTGTGTTAGCGTGTGGCGGTCGTGGGACTCACAGGGCGAGCGTATGGAGTAGTGTGTGTGTTAGCGTGTCAGGTAGCGTGTGTGTTAGCGTGTCAGGTAGCGTGTGTGTGTGTGTGTGTTAGCGTGTTAGCATGTGGTGGTCGTGGGACCTACAGGGCGAGCATAATGTCCTCCTGCATCCTCTGCAGAGCGTCGACCAGCGTGTGTGTTAGCGTGTTAGTTAGCGTATGTGTGTTAGCATGTGGCGGTCGTGGGACCTACAGGGCGAGCATCATGTCCTCCTGCATCCTCTGCAGAGCGTCGACCAGCGTGTGTGTTAGCGTATGTGTGTTAGCGTGTGGTGGTCGTGGGACCTACAGGGCGAGCGTCATGTCCTCCTGCATCCTCTGCAGAGCGTCGAGCAGGGCTGGAGCAGCGCGGCGCCGGTGTTCGTCCTGCTGCGTGCGGGCGCCACAGACCGCCAACACGTACTGGTTGTGGAGGTTGTGGAGCTTCGCCGTCGCTTTGTCGTAACGCTCCCGGGCTCGCTCCGCCTCCCTGCCTGTGATTGGACGAGAGCGGTCGGGGGTCATTTCATTACTTCCTACAACAAACATTCAGACTTTAACTTGGTGACAGAAGAAGGAACCTTTGGCCAGCGCCTCGAGGTACTTCTCTTTGGCGTTGTTAGCGTCGCGGCTCAGCTGACGATACGTGGCCTTCATTTTGTCCAGGTCACTCCTGGTAACCTAGCAACAGCAGAACAACAACAACAGGGCCGCCATGAAACAGGACTGGTTGCATTTGATGAATGTGGTTCAGATGTAGATGGGGAATCTACTGCGCTGCAGACTGATGGATCACATTAATCTCCAAATACTCTGATAACCCAAAACATCAATAGAAATGACACAAACACAGAGAGTTACCTACCACACAGACAGACAGACAGAGACACACACACACACACACACACACACACACACACACACACACACACACACACACACACACACACACACACAGGCAGACAGACAGACAGACAGAGACACACACACACAGGCAGACAGGCAGACAGACAGACAGAGACACACATACACACACACAGGCAGACAGACAGACAGACAGACAGACAGAGACACACATACACACACACACACACACACAGGCAGACAGACAGACAGACAGACAGGCAGACAGACAGAGACACACACACACACACACACACACACACAGGCAGACAGACAGACAGGCAGACAGGCAGACAGGCAGACAGGCAGGCAGACACACAGACAGACACACACACACACAGACAGGCAGACAGGCAGGCAGGCAGGCAGACAGACACACAGACAGAGACACACACACAGACACACAGACACACACACACACACACACAGACAGACAGACAGACAGAGACACACACACACACATGTGATTATATATATATATATATATATATATATATATATACACACACACATATATATATATATATATATATATATATATACACACACATATATATATATATATATATATATATATATATATACATACATACATACATACACACTATATTTCCCAGCAGACCTTGTGGTTGTGGCTCTCCAGCTGGTGATGAAGACTCTGGTAGCTCTTCTTCACCTGCTGCTTGTCTCTGATGAGCGTGGCCAATCGGTGCAGCGGCCCGGAGTTCAGATCGTCAGCGTGACTCCGCATGACCCGGCCCAACGCCTCCGTCTGGCGCACCACCTGACACCACGACTGGGAGGGGAGTTACAACAACAGCCTCAATATATAAACACACAGACAGAGAGAGAGAGGAGACTGGACCAACAGCTGACCACTCACCTTGCTCACAGTGCTGACGTAATCAGCTGCTTCCTGTTTCTCAGTTTGCTGAGTCATGCTGAGCAGCAGGGCGGCATACTCTTTATCGCTCTTTACTCGCAGCGTCATGAAACGTTTCACCGTCTCCAGCAGCTAGAGGGAGACACACACACATTAACACGTTAACACACACACACACACACACACACACATTAACACGTTAACACAGACACGTTAACACACGTTACCACGTTAACACACATTAACACGTTAACACACAGAGACGTTTAAACAGTTACTGAAAGGGACCAGACGGCCGTTAGTTACACACCAACCAGAGGGCCGTTAGTTACACACCGACCAGATGACCGTTACACACCGACCAGACGGCCGTTACACACCGACCAGACGGCCGTTACACACCCACCAGACGGCCGTTACACACCCACCAGACGGCCGTTACACACCCACCAGACGGCCGTTACACACCCACCAGACGGCCGTTACACACCGACCAGATGACCGTTACACACCGACCAGACGGCCGTTAGTTACACACCGACCAGACGGCCGTTAGTTACACACCCACCAGACGGCCGTTACGCACCGACCAGACGGCCGTTACGCACCCACCAGACGGCCGTTACGCACCCACCAGACGGCCGTTACGCACCCACCAGACGGCCGTTACGCACCCACCAGACGGCCGTTACGCACCGACCAGACGGCCGTTAGTTACACACCGACCAGACGGCCGTTAGTTACACACCGACCAGACGGCCGTTAGTTACACACCGACCAGACGGCCGTTACACACCGACCAGAGGAGAGCGTAGGTATATGTAAGGAGATAACATAGGTACAGGCTAATTATTGATCACTAAAATGATAGTTAACATTAGTAATTAAACTTAAACAGCTAAAGTAAGTCTCGTGGTTATGACCCAATCGTTAGCCTAGTAATAGCGCTAGGGGTTGGGAATTACCAGAGGTCTCACAATACGATATCATCACGATACAATATTATTGCGATTTTAAACATATTGCAATATTCTGCGATATATTGCAATTCATTACCTTTTATCCAACTTCAAGTTTTTCCAATTTCAAAGTATGTCCCCAAAAGGAAACGTTGTCAACATCTGTTTATCTAAAAAGATAAATATCTCTGTTCATCTCCCTTCGATGTTATTGCTGCTAAATGTGATGGTCCAGCAGACAGACTGACCATCACATATATAATAATAGATCCATACTTGGCGTCTGTGTATCCATACAGTATTACCACGGAAAATATCGCGATACTATGCTGTATTGATTTTTTCCCCGTTTCCTGGTTAGCTCTCCACCAATCAGATGGGTCATTGAGTCTGACTGCCGGCAGTGCCCGCCCCCCCAATTATACATGTCAAATCAGCCAAAATGAAGGCTGATGGCCCCTCGGACGGACGATGGCACGGAGCACACCGACCAGACTCGAGTCACCGACCTCGCCAGACGGTCAGGCGGCCGATTATCAGCTCGGTGTGACTGGGCTTAACACACAGACACATTGAACCGTACGGTGACTGTAGTGTATGTGTACCGTACGGTGACTGTAGTGTATGTGTACCGTACGGTGACTGTAGTGTATGTGTACCGTACCACGGTGTACGGTGACTCCTGTGTACCGTACCACGGTGTGCGGTGAGGGAGTCGTACCTTTAACTCCCAGTCCTGTAGCTTCAGTAATCCCTCGTGGGAATTCTTCAGATCCCGACCGAACCCCATCCTGTCTCTCTCTCTCTCTCTCTCTCTCTCTCTCGGTCTAACGGCGAGGGCGAGCAGCGAATGATTTCATGGTCGTCTGAGGAAGGAAGGAACAGAGATGATCAGAGTAAGAAGACACACGAGTATATATATATTATATATATTATATATATTGAACATTTGGCTGATAATTAGGGATGGGTACTGAAACCTATACTTTCTCAATACACCTGTTCAACACTACACCTGTTCAACACTACACCTGTTCAACACTACACCTGTTCTATACTACACCTGTTCAACACTACACCTGTTCAACACTACACCTGTTCAACACTACACCTGTTCAATCCTACACCTGTTCAACACTACACCTGTTCAACACTACACCTGTTCAACACTACACCTGTTCAACACTACACCTGTTCAACACTACATCTGTTCTATACTACACCTGTTCTATACTACACCTGTTCAACACTACATCTGTTCAACACTACACCTGTTCAACACTACACCTGTTCAACACTACACCTGTTCAA
>NC_050186.1:29024191-29048411 GCF_008315115.2 Sander lucioperca | reverse complement strand
ATACGTATGAATTTCATTAAAAGTTAAAAGCTTATGCTAAACTGAACTGTTGGCTTCAAAAGTTGAATAATGACAAAGACGTAGAACATTGTGAGGTCTGAGTTTATTTTCTAACTGATAATCACTCACAAATGCAGAAATATGAAACAAATAGTACGAAAATCTTAAAGCTTAAATGCACTACACGCTAAAAAATCAGGAAAATTGTTAGAGTTGGAAGCTAAACTGCATTACCCAAGTGAAGAGCTAAAATACATTGTTAGAAAAGCTTGAAGCTGAACTGTAATACTGTCAAAGATGAAAGTTGAAATGAATTACCTAAAACGGCTGAAAGAAGAATACTTTGTATTATTATCAGACACTGCATAGAACGAAAAAGCATCAATCTAGCTGATATGAGATGTGAAATATATTAGGTAAAAAGAATGGGGCTGAACAAAAGAAAGAGAGGACAGAGAGAAGGAGAGAAGAGAGGAGAGAAAAGAGAGGAGAGCCAAATACAACATGAATAGCTGAATTGCTAAAGCTAAACTGTTTGAATAGCTTAAATCCGTAAGAATAAGTTGAAGAAGTGAGAATAATTGAAAAAAAGTGAAATAACATCTCAATCAGGGACATATTGACTGATGTATCACAGCTGGTTTCAAACCTTGATCTCCCACACCAAAGACATACACAATATCCACTACACTATCATCTGTATAGTTGAAAATGTTCCTTAGCACTTATAAAGCCTGTCTTGATCATTGATCACACACCCAGCTAATGCTAATGAGTGAGAGACAGTGTGAGAGAACATATGTTGCTTTATTTAGACTGTAGGTGAAAGTATGGAGGGCTGAAAATGTTGGAGCGAAGAAAATTTGAAGGACTTGACTAGCATGATCTCATGACTTTCAATGTTTAAAAAAGTGTTAAAAAGCTCTAATATGTTTAAACACATGATAAATAATAGCAAAAATATAGTTGAAGAAGTCCCATCATTGAGCTGAAAGAGCTGACATTTAAAAGTTGAATGGTTTTTAATAGCTCAACGTGTATGCAGAAAGGTACACGAGAGCGACAAAAAACGTGACGGTAATGAGGAATAAAATATAGAGCAGACAGAGAGAGACAGAGACAGTCAGACAGAAGTGGAACGCTAAAGATGTAGACTAATGTTCATATTACTGCCTGTAGTATTCAATTCAACTGTCTGTGAAAGGGTTGTCATGGTAACGTATGACCAGTGAAAACCCCTTTGAAGTCTGTGATGAGATCTCTTTGATCTTTAATCAGGTTAACGACCGTGTCACCTGCTGAAACTGTCAGCTGTGCCCCACTGGAGCTATTCAAAGACACAGAGCAAGCTCTCAAATAAAGCCTCAGACTGCTAAAACGATAAGGGCTATCGGTGAAATGATGTAATCGTGATCACCACAAGACCTTTGTGAACGTATTGATATAAAATTTATGTTGATAAACTTAAAAATGTGGGCATATCAGCGATTTAAAAAAGTGGTTCGCTCTGCGTTTCGCTGGGAAATGTGGGAGGACGTTTAAAATGGCCGTGAATGGAGGGAATGTGGAACTCTTGTCATTTGGAAGCTCACGGAGCCAAAAGTATAAGGCGTATCGCAAAACTGAGCACATTGGCTGAAACTAGACAAAAATACCTACGTTTTGATGTATAAATTGTGTACGAAAAGTAGATATTGTGGGCGTGAGAGCAATTTATAGAGAGGGGACGAAGATATTTTTCTTAAGCTGCTGCACTCTAACGATGACATCATCCACTCTGCCAGACGCAATACACACTCACTAGAAACAGAAAAATCCTGAAATGATCACTAAACTTAAACAGCTTTTTCACAAAAACTGTAAAAGACATCAAACTGAAAAGCCATAGCCTAATACCTGAATATTTTGTGAACATTTTAAAGTTTGTGTGGCGTCTGTAGGTGAAAGTATGAAGGAGCTGAAAATTTTGGGAGCGGAAGAAGATTTGAAGGATTTGAAGCATGCTCTCATTGACTTCAATGTTAAAAAAAAAGTCATAAAAAGCTGAATATTTTAAAAAGTATGAATAGTAGAAAAAAAGTTGAAGAAGTCCCATCATTAGCTGAAAGAGCTGAACATTTTAAAAGTTGAATGGTTTTAATAGCTGAACGTATGCAGAAGATACAGAGAGCCAAAAAACGTACGGAATAATAACTAGAAAATGCATTTCCTGCGGAAAATGCGTGGGAATGCTGAATAGCTGAATTGCTAAACTAGTTGAATAGCTTAAATCAGTAAGAAGAAGGTGAAGTAGTGAGAATAGTTGAAAAAGTGGAAATTGGTAGAATGAGTATGAATTTCATTAAAAAGTTGAATAACACCACTAATGTATAAAGTAATTTACATGTTATGTAATATTTTATCTGAAATTATGAATCAGTATGGAAAACTTACAAATGCTGTGAGAAACATTGATGAAAATGCAGAAATATGGAACAAATTGTTTGTTCTAAACTGCTGAAAAACTTGTAAGTTGGAAGTTGATCTGCACATAAGTTAAGAGCTAAAATACATTTTAGAAAAGCTGGAAGCTAAACCGTAATACTGTCAAAAGTGGATGTTTCAATGAATTGACTAAGAAGACTTATTATCAGCCATATCCATTGCATAGAACAAACAAGCAGAAAGAGAGAGAGAGGAAAAAGAGAGGAAAGATAAAAGGAGAGGAAAAAAGAGAAAAGGAAACAACTTCCTATCTATATATGTCAGTGGTAACACACCTTTGGAGCAAATATGGGTTAAGTGTTTACCTCAGGGACACATTGATTAATGTACCTCAGTGGGATTTAAACCCAGCTCTCCCACACCACAGGCATGTGTCATATCCACTACACTATCACCAACCATGGTTGGAAGATGGTCCTTCAGCTCTATATGTGTGGCTGTGTGTGTGTGTGTGTGTGTGTGTGTGTGTTGGTGTGTGTGTCTGTGTGTGTGTGTGTGTGTGTGTGTGTGTGTGTGCGTTGGTTTTGCTATACTTGTGAGGACCAAGTATTGAGAAACAACCTTTCTTGTGAGGACATTTTTCCTTGTGAGGACATTTTGGGTGGTCCTCACAAAATAAATGCTGAAATAGCCTCCTGAGGGTATATAATTCATGCTCTGTAATTTTCAGCAAAAGTCCTCACAAGAATAGTAACTACGGAAATTGGTGTTTTCTCATGTGCTCGTGAGCTCCCCCTATTGTACACACTCGTGTACTGCTGGGAGGAGGAGTCTGAGAGAGAGAGGGATTTTTCTGATTGGATGGCTCGTTGCCTAGCTGGGGGATTTTTGTGATTGGTCACTTCAGTCACATGGCTACACTGTGGAGGGAAAAGGAGGGAGGGGCAGATAGAGTTGCAGTGTGACTCACAGAGGCCTGTGATCAGCTATATCTCAACCATGAAAATCTATTAACTCAAGCACAAACATATTAATGACAAATGCACACAATTAATCATATTTATAATTCACATTATCATTAAATAATTGATCATTATTTAATTTCTTAAGATTTAAGGGGATGAGTCTTTCACTTCTGCAGTGAGCATAGATAAACAGTGGAATAAAACCTAAATTTAAAGTATGAAAATAGATTTTAATTTCTATTTTATGACAATTTGCACCTAATGTTGGCATTTTTACATTTACTGTTAATTTTGACAGTTTTTTTATTTAGTCTGAGTCTTAGGAGTTTTGATTTGTGCACATTTGGGGTTGATTTGAATATGAAGTGAATATTTAATCCACTAAATGATCTTTTGATTAGGATTAATTTGTTCAATTGTTGAGAGTTTAGGAAACTTCAGTTTAAGGTTTTAAATGTATATAATCTAAGTAATAAAGGACAGCTGCAAATGTCACCTTGTTAAACAGCCTACTGTCGGCTTTCTCTCTTTGCAAACTGTGTGTATTGTATTGTTTTGAATGTAATTGTGTATGTTTTAATCATTTTTTGTTTAAAGTATGGTTACATCACTTCCATGTAACACAACATGCGCGCAACCCTGTTACCGAAATATATTTACCTGGCAGAGGAAGAGAAAAAACACTGAGTCACATGAGGAAATTACATTATCAAGCCATTTGCTAACACCAATAATAGACCAAAGGTAAGTCCTCTCTTCTATTGTTCATATTTTTCCAATCTTTTCAGCCTTTCAGTTGCTATATTGGCAGGTGTGATGCTAATGAACAGAGGAGACAGCAGTACAGTTGAAAACAAGAAAGATGTGGAGGAAAGATGTAGAAACAGGAAAGAAGAAAAGGCTAAAAGACTGCAGGATAAGCATGCAGTGTGGCCAGCAAAAAAAGTAAAAAGAAGTTCATGAGAGGAGTAATGCTAGGAAAAAGGTACTTGAAGGATTAAACACGCCTCCAGTAAGGCCTGATCCTCCGGTCAGCTCTCAACCTAGGACTTCAAGGTCAGGACAGACATTTAGGTTATTGAGGAATGCAAGTTAGTGTAAGCAAAGATCATGAGGATATGTTTAAGTAAAGAAAGGTAAAGGAACTGTATCTGTACAATGAACAGTGAAATAGGCGTCACTTTTACTTGATAGGTATAATATGTAGTAATTTCTGGTAATTGCTTTGTTTGTTTGGGCCAAAACTACATGGGGAAAGTATATTCCATAGTGATTTTTATTTTTAAGAGTACTTATATAGTAAATAATTATGGTCCAAATCCACAGACTACATTTAATTACAGAGGAGCCTTGTGAGATCTCAGATTCACGTCATCTGTAAATCAAATACTGTGCAAATAAGGCTAAAGATGCCAATTGATCCTGAAAGAACTTTGAAGTATGCATTACAGAGATATTGACGCCAATATTTACTGTCATGTGAACACCACTTAAAGGAGAATTCCGGCCAATTTTTACGTTAATCTTGATCGCTATAGCTATGCGAGTACTTTCGATAGAAAAAACCCCGACCCGAATCAGTGCAGGTAACACGGAGAAGCTGCAGCTACATGTACAAGCGTCCCCTGAGCTAAAACAGCAGTGGTCGGGGAAAGTTTTAGAGTGCCTTTGTGCCTCTTAACAGACACAAAATGCAATTAATATGTCTGTGCCACATGAACAGGGCCCTTACATGTCAACAAGATGTGTTTTCAACTCAGACATTGTTTAAATTCACCTACCCTGGTCCTTGTATCGATCCTGCCGGTAGTTAGCTTGCCCTGCTAGCTGATAGCCGTTAGCTGCTAGCTGCCGTCCAGTGAGTGTATTCAGACAGGCTTCTGTGATAATCATCCCAATAACAATCCACGGAGCGGCGGTGGTGTGGGTATGTCCTCCAGAGGACAGGTCATGTCTTGAAGTTTATTCCCCCCTAAAATAAACAGTAGTGCGGTAGTAGCTTTTAGCTGCTTGCTGCCCTCCGGTGAGTGTGTACAGCCAGATAGCCGTTAGCTGCTAGCTGCCATCCGGTGAGTGTATTCAGCCAGGCTTCTGTGATAATCATCCCAATAATAATCCACAGAACGGCGATGGTGTTGCTATGTCCTCCAGTTACTGAAGGCTAGCTTTAGCTTGTGCTTGGAACAGCAAGTTCATCTGCCTGTTTCCCCTCTGTCTGTCTTGTTCGTTCCAACAAAAGTTCTTTGTCTATATACTCGGGTTTGAATAAATAAGGACGACCATCAAACTCAAAAGGCTCTCCCGTGTCTTGTATATCTGCTATATTCTCCATAGTTACGTTACTCCAAGCTTCTTCCCTTATAAACAACTCCGCTCTTCACACACTACGCTCCAATCTGCACACTACTGTTTACCTTTTCCTGCTACAACTGAATTCCCAGGAGACAGCGCGATGCTACAGCTAAGCTTCAGTAACACTATTACTGTGCAAGCCACAGATATTGTTTATCCCGTTTCCATGTAGTTACATAGTCACTGATGTGGTCATAACCACTACAGTGCAGTGAAATAATCTAAACCTTTCGCTGCGAAGGCATGATCTGTCCTATCCAGGACATCATGGATACATGGGTAGGTGAATTTAAACAATGTCTGAGTTGAAAACACATCTTGTTGACATGTAAGGGCCCTGTTCATGTTGCACAGACATATTAATTGCATTTTGTGTCTGTTAAGAGGCACAAAGGCACTCTAAAACTTGCCCCGACCACTGCCGTTTTAGCTCAGGGGACGCTTGTACATGTAGCTGCAGCTTCTCCGTGTTACCTGCACTGATTCGGGTCAGGGTTTTTTCCATCGAAAGTACTCGCGTAGCTATAGTGATCAAGATTAATGTAAAAATTGGCCGGAATTCTCCTTTAAGATAGATGTTAGAGCTATTTGTTACACCTCCTTTAGTGTACTCACCGATATCTACAATATATGCATTTTCGCCAATGAAACAGTATTGTAGCTATCAATATGATGTTTTCTATGACTATCAACTATCACTCCATGCACAATGTGTTGCTACTTACTACATATGTATCTATTAATTAATGGGTAACTACCCTCAAATAAGTTGCTACTGAGAAATCAATAATGAAGAATTTATGTTGTTGTAGTTAATGGCTGGCAATGTCTATTTTGCTGCTGTTGAAATGGTTAAGTGACAAAATATTTACACATACATATGTTTCTTTTAGGCAATGTGATCTTGGGAGAAGAAAAAGGAGGGCTGCCAAAGCTAAATTAAACAACGAGTTGAAGAAACTACACGATCAGTTGAAGTCAAACAGTGAGCAGAAAAATACAGAGAGCGTCTCTAATAATTGAAACAGGACCATCCATTGCCAAGATCCAGTAAGATGTCAGTAAGTTGCTTAAGCAAATCTCAAGCACCTCCAGTTTGTGGTCTTGTTCACATGTTTATTTTTAATCATTCCTCCTCATCCTGTTAATCCTTTATCAAAAAGATAAATGAAAATATATATTATACAACACTCCTGTGGTCCTGAGTATTTATTTGTCACATTGATGTCATGTTCTACAATCAAAAGTAATCTATCCAATCTACCCTGTCACTCGAATTTCAACCCTGTTACCATACATTTTTTAGTAAAATAATCTTAAATGATTCAGATAAGTCTTATATATATATATATATACACACACAAAGTATATATGTATTTGTAAAACTTGCAATGTGCTAAAAATAAATAGTATAAAATGAAGTGTAAAGAAAGTATTTTTGGGATATTTCTCTGCAGCCTGTGTCTCTGTCTGAAAGGTCACAGGCAGGGCAGCCGAGGAGCACATGTCAGGTGGGGGGAGGGGAGAACATTCAAGCACTTAACTACAGCACCAAACTTTCTTCAAACGAACTTGAATCTCAGGTCTAGTTTTCTGACGTTAGATAGTCCAGCAATGAAGTGATATCAAATTATTAAAACCACTGTATCAAAATCTCTCCAATATTATTTAAATTTATGTTACATGCATTTATGTTTAAAATGATTTTGCACAAATAATGTAAAATACTGATTTAAAATCGAATGTAAAACAGTAATATTCCCAGTAAAAAATAAATAGTGTAAAATAAAGTGTAAAGGTGTGTTGAGATATGGCTCAAACTGAATCCAGGCTCTGCTGCCTGTGTGAGAAGAAGCTGACATGAGGCCGCGCAGGGAGGGGGAGGGGAGTTAAACACCTGCACTGCAAACTTTTTTTGCTGCTAATGCTGCATTCAAGGGACATGGGAATTCCTGTCTTCACTGTCCCTGACTGAAGATACAGAATTTCATACTAAAATGGAGAACTGCTGAAGCTACGTTATGTTGTAGTAAAAACTCTATTTTTGTTTTCATTGTTGACTCTATTTTGAGTTGAAACATTTTGTAAAATTTCCTTACAACATGGAGTACAGTTGTGCACTCTCCCAGTGGACTTAAATGCATCGTCAGAAACATGACGCAGTTTTTTTTACGGAGGCTGCAGAGACTGCTAGGAGATACGAGGGACAGGAAAGCAACCGATTAACGCAGGTAAGACATTTTTATTTTTATCTTTATTTTTATTTAAACTAGGCTGAGCTGTTACTTGAATAAACTGTGTTTACTCTAGATCTTTTTTCAGCGGTGGCGGGGGGTGTTGGATGTCAGAGTACGGGCTTATCTGCTAACGTTAGCTACCGACCGTTACCTTTAAACCATCCAGCAAATAGACGGTACCGTAGGGTGATTTAACGTCACCGCTCATTTTACACACAGTTTAACAACAAAACTAAACGCTGAGTGAACATTACTAGCTACGTTTTTCATGTTGGTTTTGAGCAGTGTGCACCCCCACTAACATGGAAAACGGTTTTAAATCAGTAACGTTACTACAGCGTGTCGGAGGAATACACACAGTCTCCTGCAGAGGCAGAGGGGCCGTCACAGCAGCGTGGCTAACGTTAGCTAACGTTAGCTTCTCGTCTCATCTGGAGTCTGATAAACAGTAAATTCATCAACTTCAGTCTCCACAACGCTAGTTTTTTGGGGTGGGGGAATGATTTTCCAACTATTTTGATTATCAGTGAATTGTTCTAACTTTAGTTATTTTTCAAGCATAAATGCCTAAAGTTAGCAGATTCTAGCTTCTACAGTTTGTGGATTTTATATTTTTTTTTCTGTTTTGATATCAAAAACATTGTTTTTGTGTTTTGCACTGTTGGTCACACAAACACAGGACATTTAAACACGTCACTTTGGACATTTTTAGCTGATTTCTGTCACCATACAGACTAAACAATTAATAATTTAATCAAGAATTTAATACTTACGTTAATCATATTAGAGCTGCAATAAAAGATTACCATCATTAAGTCATCAGACAATTATTTGGTCTGTAAATTGTAAGAAAACTGACTCAACCTGCTTGTGTTGTCTGACCAACGGTGCATTTCATCCTTGAAAATTATCTGAGCGCTTGAGAAAGTACTTATTGAATTTGATGTGTCCCTGTCTGTATGAACCCTGTAATTAGTTGGATCAATGTAATGTCAGTTTAACCTGTGAGTGAAGGTGGTTTGTAATGGAGCAGCACAGTATGTGTCAGTCTAAGTTACTGTAACATTATCTGATAGGTGTAGAATATGTAGACGTCAGGTTGAACTGAGTTTTTAGCATTTTTACTTTTCTTTTAAGCTTATAAACTCTTGAAAAAAAGAAACTTCCTTACTTTCAACTGCTTTAATTTTTAGCAAACTCAACATGCGTAAACATTTGTATGAACATGAAAATATTCAACTAATAAGACAAACTGAACAAATTTTCACACGTGACTAACAGAAATGGAAAAATGTGTCTCTGAATAAAGGGGGGTCAAAATCCAAAGTAAGTCAGTATCTGGTGTGGCCACCAGCTGCATTAAGTACTGCAGTGCATCTCCTCCTCATGGACTGCACCAGATCTGCCA
The DNA here is from genome assembly GCF_008315115.2 of Sander lucioperca. NCBI lineage: Eukaryota > Metazoa > Chordata > Actinopteri > Perciformes > Percidae > Sander > Sander lucioperca. The sequence continues at coordinate 29,039,025 of NC_050186.1, read as the reverse complement.
GTTCTTGCTGTGAGATGTTACCCCACTCTTCTACCAAGGCACCTGCAAGTTCCTGGACATTTCTGGGGTGCATGGCCCTAGCCCTCACTAATGCAGCTGGTGGCCACACTAGATACTGACTTACTTTGGATTTTGACCCCCCCTTTGTTCAGAGACACATTTTTTTATTTCTGTTAGTCACGTGTGTGAAACTTTGTTCAGTTTGTCTTATTAGTTGAATCTTTTTATGTTCATACAAATCTCTACGCATGTTAAGTTTTGCTAAAAATGAAAGCAGTTGAAAGTGAGGACGTTTGTTTTTTTGCTGAGTATATGTAGGTTAATTTAAATGAATTGATGACTTTCATAGTGGTGATCTTGCTTAAATTCAATTGTTTGTTTCACAGATAATGGAAAGAAAGAGAGAGCAAGATAATGAGCTGGTATGTATCAAATGATTGTATACTAATAATTTGTACCACACTTGTGGGTGTGACATTAAACCTTTATATCTGATAACTTGATGGAACCACATTTACACTAGGGCTGGCCTAAATGTCATTTTTTTTTAGCTTTAAAGCTGCAATAGTAATTAAGAGCGAATAATCAAAGCATGTTTACGTCACTCTTTTGAAAAGAAAAAAAAGCACTCTCTCTGGAACGGCACAGTGGAGATCATGCCCGAGTTCAGTGTTTCCCGCAGCACTTTGCAGCTTGGGTGGCCACCTAAGCTGGGGAACCCCACCGCCTTAACTAGGTCGTCAAAAAAAAAAAAAAGTCCGCTGCTCAAAAGGCCGTCAAGAGCATCTCGGACAATAGCGTAGTTATCGTTTGTCAACAGATGTGGTCAGCTGGGGCATGCCCCGGACGGAGACTGGGTGATGGACTTACCGGAGCGTTGGCATACGACAGGCAGAGAGCATTTATATCTGTTTCTCTGTCCTGTTCTTCACATCAGTGAGGCTTTCTTCTCTTGTTCCAACAAAGTGAAAACATGACGAAGTGACTGAACTATCATCACCTCTCACGGTGGATTCTCAACGTCCGGCTGCTGCTGCCGGTCTTTGAGACACAGCTGTTTTTTTTTTAATCACTACACGCGGTTCACGACACACGGTTAGTTAGCGTAGTTACACACAGTGGAATGACGCGTCCTGTTTTTATTTCATACTATCTGCTGGAGTGAGTGAAGCTGTGGGCTGAGCTCTGTTATCTCACAGCTGGTTGTTTAGGAGAAGAGTTGTGGGGCAAAGTGGAAGAGTGCGAGTCACGGAGGATAATGGGAGCAATGCCAGTGAAACTGTTACAGCACTTTTTTTGAAAATAGTTTAATGAGCTTAAAGTTGCACATTTCAACTGTTATTTTGGAAAGCTGGTTATTTATTAATTATTTAAATGTAATATTTGAGTCTGCACTACAGAGATGTATTAATTATATATTTAAATTTGATATTTAGTGTAGTGTGTACTGTATGTGTATTTGCACGTACCCCTGTGCAATCAAATTCAGCAGCTCAGCTATAAATTCTACTTTTGGTTGTTTATGGAAAGTGGGGATATGTCCCTACCACTAAAATTTTCCCTACCACTAATTTGTTATTAATTGCATTTGTGTAAATAGTTACCCCATGTGCAAGACAAAAATGGTAAAAATATGGTTGACAGTGTTATTACATAGTAGTTGTTCATTGTTCATTCAGTCATCAGAGAGCGCTCGAGACAGGCAGAGATCTCGAAGCAGACAGAGAGGGCAAGAGCGACATAGCGCAAGCCAGGCAGAAAGAGGAGAAAGAGGGTACCAGGTAAGCATTTAAAATATGAGCAGTCATGGTATCTTACAGAGCCACACTATGTTTGTCATTAACAGTCTGTTACATAGTGGTTGTTCATTCAGTCATCAGAGAGAGCTCGAGGCAGACAGAGAGCTCGAGGCAGAGAGAGAGCTCGAGTCAGGCAGAGAGCTCGAGGCAGACAGAGAGCTCGAGGCAGACGGAGAGGGCAAGAGCGACATAACGCAGGCCAGGCAGAAAGAGGGTACCAGGTAAGCATTTAAAATATGAGCAGTCATGGTATCTGACAGAGCCACACTATGTTTGTCATTAACAGTCTGTTACATAGTAGTTGTTCATTCAGTCATCAGAGAGAGCACGAGGCAGACAGAGAGCTCGAGGCAGACAGAGAGCTCGAAGCAGACAGAGAGGGCAAGAGCGACATAGCGCAGGCCAGGCAGAAAGAGGAGAAAGAGGGCACCAGGTAAGCATTTAAAATATGAGCAATAATAGTGTCTTTTTAGAGCCACATTATGGTTGTCAGTGACAGTCTATTACATAGTGGTTGTTCATTCAGTCATCAGAGAGAGCTCGGGGCAGACAGAGAGAGCGACGTAGCGCAGGCCAGGCAGAAAGAGGAGAAAGAGGGGACCAGGTAAGCATTTAAAATATGAGCAATAATAGTGTCTTTTAGAGCCACATTATGGTTGTCAGTGACAAATGTCTCTTTTTAATTATCAAAACATCTCAAAACATTGTTCTAACAGAGTAATATCAGCTTGACTGGCTTTATATCTATAGTACCAGTTGTTTACCGTCGTTGACAAAATGATTGCAGAGAACATGGTCCTTGTAATAACCAACATATATAGATACACTTTCTGTATGTGTTCAAGGACCACCTTGAAAACTAGATTGTTAACCTCAAGATGGTATCCTTTTATTAAAATAATTGTCAAATAAGCACAATTAAACATAGCCTTCGAATAAAGCATGAGTGGCGTCTATGTAGATGGTGTCAAGATGTAATATACACTCACGGCCACTTCATTAGGTACACCTGTGCATTCCAATGCAACAGCTCTGCCATAAATTCTACTTAAATGAAGCATATACTTTTCCAGTTGTTGGAAAAGTCAGAAAGGGGACATGGGAATTCAATTATACTTTATTTTTTATTATTGAGGTCATGGTGGGTGGATGTGCAAAGGAGATGTAGTTCTTAAAATTCTTCAGTTTTGTTGAAAGACTGGAACTGGCATGAGGATTCCAAGTGATGATTGGATGTTCAAAACTGAAACAATTGCAAACACTTTGTTTTGACAGAATCTTGGTACTACTGATGAATCTGAGTCAGACAGTGATGATGGAAGTGAATATGTGCCTTCACCAAGCTCCTCTGACAGTGAAAACTGCAGCTTGTATGAAGATCCAATGTGGCTATCTGATTTTCCAAAGGATACCGAAATACAAGTGAACAGGATCAACACTAACTTCGCTCAGAAAGTTGATGAACTAGAAGGTGACACTGCTGACCTGGAACATGAAACAGATGAGGGGGATGATGAGAAGGAAGAGGGTATGTCAAAAATAACAGTGAAGAGGTGCCAGAAGGGAGAGAAAAGGAAATGGGACAAAAAACATTACTGCGTTTATTGCAAAAAGCCACAGAGTAAAATTGCACGTCATTTAGAGAGAAAGCACAAGCAAGAAAAAGAGGTTGCTATTGCAACATGCTTACCCAAAAATTCAAAGAAACGGCGTCTCTTGTTGGATCAGCTTCGCACTAGGGGTGACTATAACCACAATGTAACCGTCTTGCAGAAAGGACAAGGGGAGTTAGTGACCATTAGACAACCGTCAGAAGAAATAAAACCAAATGAGTACTTGCCCTGCAATTATTGTTATGGATTTTTCAGAAAACGTGAGCTCTGGAAGCATGAGGTTTCCTGCAAAAAACTAAGTGGTCTCCCTCTGGAAAAATCCATGAAAAGAAACAGAGTCCAAGCTGCAGCTTCCTGTCTCATTCCAATAAAAGGAAATACAACAGAGAGATGTTCTAAAATCATTAGTAGGATGCTGCATGATGAGGTGTCTCTTGAGGTAAAATCGGATGAACTTATTTGTGAGTATGGCGACAGATTGTTGGAGAAGCATGGGAGTGATCCATCCAAAGATGGCTATGTAAGTCAGAAAATGAGGGAGTTGGGGAGATTTGTGATCGCTGCAAAGGCACTAAACACAAAGGTGAAAAAACTTGAGGATATCTTAGTTCCACCAATGTTCAAGTTTGCTGTTGATGCAGCTAAAAAGGCATCTGGCTACACTAAATCAAAATATCGCTATGATCGACCATCTCTTGCTGTAAAACTAGGACACTCTCTAAAGACAGTTGGTGATATCATGATAGGTAATTACGTAAAAGCAGAAGACGAGGTAGGTGCAAACAGGGTGAGGAGCTTCCTTGGGTTAGTGAGCTCAGAATGGAACCACTATGTCTCACATCGTGCAAGGACAAATCTGGAAGAAAACAAGTGGAACAAAAAGGAAATGATTCCTCTCACTGAAGACGTAATTCAACTTCAAAAATATCTGAAGTCCATGGAAAAAAATGCCAGAGAGAAACTGATGGAAGGTCCTGATCCCAAAGCTTACAGCATGCTAAGTGAAACCATCCTCTCACAAATTATACTGTTTAACCGGAGGCGCCAAGGCGAGGCAGCTAAAATGCTACTTGAAACATATGAGACCAAAAACATGGAGGCACTAAATGAGGACGTTATGCAGTGCTTGTCAAAATTGGAACGGGACCTGAGTAATGACTTCACAAGAGTTGTGATAAGAGGAAAAAGAGGTCGAAAAGTACCAGTGCTGCTTACCAGAGAGATGACGAAATCACTGGATTTTCTCATTGAGCACAGGATGCAGGAAAATGACATTCTTGTCACCAACAAATATGTCTTTGCAAGAACAAATTCAGACTCCCATATAAGAGGTTCCGACTGTCTGCGAAAATTTGCAAATCTGTGTGGTGCAAAATATCCTGAGACCCTGACCTCCACTCAACTAAGGAAGCACATAGCAACTCTCTGTCAAATAATGAACCTAAAGGATCATGAGTTGGATCAGGTGGCAAAATTCATGGGCCATGATATTCGTGTTCATAGAGAGTATTATCGCCTAACTGAGAACACACTCCAACTGGCAAAAATGAGCAAACTGCTTATGGCGATAGAATGTGGAACTGCTGTCTATAAAGGGAAATCTCTTGATGAGATTGACTTTGAATTAGAGGGTGAGTATTGTGCACACACACTTTTTTACATTTTGGAAAGTTGTAGCAATATACACTGTTAGGGAATTGTGACAACTGAGAACATTTGATTTATGCTATATAAAACGTTTTTCTTCTGTGTTGTCATTACAGTGGCTTTATCTAACAAACACAACCAAGGGCGCACTTCAGAGCGTATCATGGTGGAGGCATCTCCTAGGCAAGAACAAGATGGTATGCAAGTAATTATAATAGAGGTCAAGGTTCAAGTTAATGTTTTGCCACAATAGGCCTGAAACCTACTGGCTTGAAGATGGTTTTTCCTGGCCCAACGTTCAGAATTTGTAATTACCAGTATTATTGTAAGCTATTTTACCTATTTCATTTGTAATATTGTAGGTTTGCCTAGACGTTGCATGTTTGAGTTCTGATACACAGTGGGGTGGCTTATTATCACAAGGCTTATGTTTGACCTGGTATGAATTCTAGTTCATATTGTAGTACATATGGAACATCAGAATCAGATTTATTGGCAAATAGGTAGTCGGAGAAAGGGAATTTTAGTGTTCTGGTGTGTAGCAGTTAAAAGTATACACAAAATTTAAAAAATCCTAAAAAATATATAAAAAAGTATATAAGAAGAGAGATAATTTATTGAGAGGTGCGTGTGGAACTGGAGCAGATCATGTGTATGTCGGCATCAGAGCGAGCGGTGTAAAAGCAGAGCAGTTAATGGGTAACGGCAAGAAGTGTAAGTGCACGTGTCTGCCTGGGTTTATCAGGTGGTTTCTACAGTGGTATTTTGAAGTGACCAGGATGCATTAGGTGACTGCTAAGTTTGTTCAAGTAGTAAATAGTGTTTGCTATGATAATCAATCACCTTTTCCACTGACCAGTATGGATGTAGCTCATAATGTCTGATGTTCATTTCCTTCTGTTCCAGAGCTATCCAGAAGCCAGAAGCAGAGACCTGATCCAGATGATCCTTCTGATGCAGACCAAGACTCGGATGGTATGTAGTGTGATCATCTATAGCTTTTGACTTCTTGGCATGTACGGTAGGTTATGACTCAGTCTGTGTATATATCATATCATCACCCCAGCCGTGTTCATGTACTTTTTGAACTGCCTTAACTACACCGCCCTTGGGTCAATACAAGCCTTTTAAACATTAAAACATTGTTAAAAAAGTGATATTTCAGCCTATCAGGTCAACTCATGTCTAGTTTGAAAGTGAAACAACGATATAGATTGATGGTGGTCATTTTTGTAACATTGTAAATGGTGCCCAAAGTACAATATTTAGCGAGATCAATATGTGGTTTCCAAGTTTGGGTATTTTCACTGTGAAACCTCAACAGAAAGCCACAGAGCTCCAATCTGAGTAATCTTGGTATCTTGTTTTCTAACAATTTTCTGAGCTGCACCTGTAGATGTAGCTCATAATGTCTGATGTTCATTTCCTTCTGTTCCAGAGCTATCCAGAAGCCAGAAGCAGAGACCTGATCCAGATGATCCTTCTGATGCAGACCAAGACTCAGATGGTATGTAGTGTGATCATCTATAGCTTTTGACTTCTTGGCATGTACGGTAGGTTATGACTCAGTCTGTGTATATATCATATCATCACCCCAGCCGTGTTCATGTACTTTTTGAACTGCCTTAACTACACCGCCCTTGGGTCAATACAAGCCTTTTAAACATTAAAACATTGTTAAAAAAGTGATATTTCAGCCTATCAGGTCAACTCATGTCTAGTTTGAAAGTGAAACAACGATATAGATTGATGGTGGTCATTTTTGTAACATTGTAAATGGTGCCCAAAGTACAATATTTAGCGAGATCAATATGTGGTTTCCAAGTTTGGGTATTTTCACTGTGAAACCTCAACAGAAAGCCACAGAGCTCCAATCTGAGTAATCTTGGTATCTTGTTTTCTAACAATTTTCTGAGCTGCACCTGTAGATGTAGCTCATAATGTCTGATGTTCATTTCCTTCTGTTCCAGAGCTATCCAGAAGCCAGAAGCAGAGACCTGATCCAGATGATCCTTCTGATGCAGACCAAGACTCAGATGGTATGTAGTGTGATCATCTATAGCTTTTGACTTCTTGGCATGAAGTGTACGGTAGGTTATGACTCAGTCTGTGTATATATCATGGGGTTTCTCTTCTTTTCACCTAGAAGGACCTGGCACACACACAAAGGCTAAGGTCAAGAGGTCATCCAAGGCTGAGAGAAACGGTAAGCTTGTTTGTTGCCAATATAGAACCACCTTGATGAATGACGTGAGTCAGATGAGCCGCCAAGGCAAAAAAACGCAGAAAACAGAAAATCAACAAGCAACATCACTAGGCTATTAATAATCAATTATGGTCTGTCACTGCATCGATGCAGAATCATCCGCATCGCGATGCATCGTAAAAATGCTTAATTTCAACACCCCTAGTTTGAAAGTGAAACAACGATATAGATTGATGTTGGTCATTTTGTAATAGGGCTGGGCGATACGGCTGAAAACTGTATCACGATATAAGCATTTCATATCGGTCAATATCAATAATTATTGATATTTTTTATGACCTATTTAAAATAAGGACCAGGAGAAAAATACATTAAATTTAAACATTTTTATTTTAAACTTAACCTTCCTCTGATTATAATCCCCTCAGTTATAAAAGCAGAAATGTCAACACAACCATGGAAAACACTCAAATAATTAAAATGTAAACGTAGGTCTACAATCACAATGAACACTTAACAATTATCTCTTAACATTAAGGTGCAAAATTAAAGAATGAGTAAGAAATGCTTAATAAAGTGTAATAAAATAGTGCAAAGTGTTAAATATAAGAAACCTGAAACCTGAGAAGAACTATTTTCTGCAAGTTTATTGCTAGGTTGGTAACCTGGCTTCTTGACAGTGCTCAGCATGTCTGCCTCCGTTATGTCTTTTGTAGCATTTAGTAAGGTGCTAATGCAGAGTACCTCTCCATGGTGGTCTGCTGCTTGTGCTGTGTTGCAGCTGCAGATGGTGTTGGACGTTGCTGGCGAATATGGCTGTGCTCCAAAGTGTGAGCGTGGTAAAACAAGTTTGTGGTATTACCAGTGTTGGTGGGGACGACAGTCTTGCATAATTTGCTGATGACATTGGTCTGACTGCGGTCAGACTTATAAAATCTCAAAAACTGCCATACTGACTTTTCCTGTTTTATCAACAATTTACTGCAGCACTCACTTTCCACTTATCACTCCACGCCGCCGGTTCTGTTATTGAATAACACGAGACAGCTATGTGGCGCAACCAAACTTGATACTGTTACATGATAGGCTGCTAGTGTCACTCCCTACGTTGCTAGGTTACCAAAGAGTGAGCGCCTTTGTTCATGCAACCAAACTTGCTTCACAACCTCTTGTTTCTTCTGATGAAGAAAAACAAGTTATCGAACGTTTTATCGACCGCATTTTCTATTGATATTGATTACCTGTCTATAGCGAGACCTATCGTTTTATCGCCGAGCCCTATTTTGTAACATTGTAAATGGTTCTAAAAGTACAATATTCTGGGGAGATCCATATGTGGTTTCCAAGTTTGGGTATTTTCACTGTGAAACCTCAACAGAAAGCCACAGAGCTCCAATCTGAGTAATCTTGGTATCTGTTTTCTACCAACGTGGTTAAGCTTCTGTTACTCTGATACTGTAATACTCAGTTATTCTGACTCCTCTTTCCCCAAGAAACTACAAAATCTGAGCTTGCAGGAAAGCCTAAGCTTATGTTTGTTTTCAAAGGATTGAGGATGCTTGTTAAAGGGTTAACTACTTTAAATTCCACTACATGAACTATTATAGCAAATAGTACTGTAACGACTGTTACTCTCACTACTGCTGCAACTACTAGAAAGAATATTGCAACTTAAAATAGTCCAACTATTTTTGGTGCTACTACACCTGCTACATCTGCAAAAGCTACAACTATTAATGCTGCGGATGCTAAAATTACTTCTACTGCCTCCACTGATACTACTGCGTATGCTACTACTTTATTACTACTACATTATTTTACCTTTTTCTTCAATTTAAGTGTAGTTCATTGCACATATGTAATGCAGAAGAACAGTGAAGGCAACATGCATACATAGTGATTTAATTGACATTAACAAACAAAATCACATCTACTTACTTCTACCTGCCTACTGACCGACTTACTCACTTGAACTAGTCAGTTACTTTCTAACTATACTTATTTACATACAGGCAGGCCTGCTAATGATTGCTTGCAGTCTTAGTTCATTCTATGATATTCTTGATTTTGGTTGAATAATGTGTCTTTCTGTTTACTGTTTTTTAGGTTCTACTGTGCAGAAGAAGACTCAAAGAAGGCCCTGGAGTAATTTGGAAAAAAAAGCAGTTTGGCGGCAACTTGGAAATTGCATAACTTTGATGAAAGTTCCTGGTAAAGACAAGTGCATAGAGTGCATAGATGCAGAACCAGCACTTCAGAGCAGACACTGGAGAGATATAAAGAATCATGTACATAATACCATTGAAACTAGAAAAAAGAAGCTATCACGCAGTTAACTTAGCATGTTTGTTCTTCATCTACATTACTTTTTGCACACAGATGCAAGTTCAAGTGCTGTTAAATGTGTGAAAATGTTCATTTTTGTTATTTCACCTTTTCATAGGAACAATATTGGCTCCGGTATGTCTCATATTATAAAGTTGCATATGTATGACACGCCAATTTGTATGCCATTTTGGCGTGTTATCAAGACGCATAATCGCTTTTTAGTGCGTTTATCAACGCAATTCGCCTGCCATTGACTTACATTACGAGTGAATTTTCGCCGTAGCGAGTAGCATAAAGGGACATAAGTCCGCAGAGGGAGGGAGGGACTTTCACCCAGGAGAGCTGGGATCACGTCCCGCGTGTGGTGATTTTCAACCGTTCTTATTTTTTTATTTTTTAAGCCTTCCCCAATGTTTCTTTCCTAAACCCAACCGTTTATTTTTTTCCTAAGCGTCTTTTTGTCGTTTTCTTTCCGTGTGTTTGTCGCTTTTTTACTGTGTGTTACTAAAGCCTTTCCCTAAACCCAACCTTTTTGTTTTTTCTTTCTTTCTTTTTTTTTTTTTATTTTTACACGCGTGACGTTCTTGCGATAGTACGTCATGTTCTCATGATAACACGCAACATGGCGACGCCACGTGGTGTGTCTGTTTACATCTGCTGTATACAGCGTAGACATGCACGTGGATAGCTCAGAATGCGTACAGATAACACGCCATTTGGCTTTAGGAAAGTGGTGTGTATGTTTACGCAAAGTCATGATGCCATGTTGGTCTCCTGACTTGTTTTGTTGAAGCTGAAATTCAGCAATGTTTAATGAGGCCTGAAAGGTATTTTAAAATCCTTGCATTTAATGTAAAAGTAGGTGTCGGTGCTCTGTTACAATTTCTTACCCGGCTCGTTGCAGTGTACTTTTGTAAAGCCAAAATTTGCTTTTACAGAATAAATTATCTGCTGATTTATTATTTTGGAGTTTGTGTTGTGATGGAGGTTAGAGCTTTCATCTTAGCTGAGGTGACAGTCCTGATGGATGATTTACTACATGACCCAATAAGGCTTATAATAATTAATTTGAAAATGGCTAGTTCACTCAACTGATATAATTAAGAAATACTTAAATTGACTCTTGTCTGTGGCATCGGTCATCAATGTAAATCATTTTTAAATCATATTCTTAGTCACTTTCCTCCGATTTGAAAAAAATTCATAATGATAAGGTAAATTTGTTTGAGTTGAACTAACCCATCCAGTTGACAGGGTCTAGTATGTGTGCAATACTAACGGATAAAGATCAGACTCAAGTACCAAGTACATAGCATTACAGTAATCAAAGCGAGACCTGAGAAATACATGGACAATAGTTTCTGGGTCAGCTATACTTATTGTGGGCCAAAATATATGGTAGTTATGAATATGTCTAGCTATGAGTTTATCAAATCATAAAATAATTAAAAAATCATTTGTCATACACTGATGATCATTGCATACTAAAATTTAATTTGTTTTAAAATGATCAGATGAGGTAGATAGCTACTTCCAACACTGCTGTAGTGTTGACAGCAGCTTAAGGCGAGACACGGCACTGGTCACTGGTTCGCTGGTCAATTTTGAGATTTTGGGCTATTTGTCTTCAATAACATGTATTCTTTCAGAATTGTGGAAAAAAAAAAGTCAAAAATACACATTTAGGTCTTTATTTTACTACACTTTGATTTACAGATTTGTAAATTAGATAATGCCTAATTTGCATATTTAAACATTAAATTACAGAAAGCTTGTAATACATTTTATTCTCATCTTAATGTAAGTAATCAACTGGGAGAGTTTCATGGTGATATCTGCTAGTTAAAAATGTTACCCTATTCACCTGTAGTGTCTAACCTTAAGACATTACAAGTTAATGAAAAAATATAAAGTTCATAAATATACAAATACAAATAACAACCAATTAATAAGGGTTTAATAAGCATCAGTGAGTTAAATATAGCAAAACTGTTCTTTGGACTACTAGGTTCAGCACATATAACTAATCAAAACTGCTGCCAAAAAGCCTTAGAAAGCAGATCATGTGATCTTAAATCTGCCTAGCAACCGACCGGTCCTCACAACACCCACCAACTTCACCAGTTGTGTGACCATCGTGTGTTTAAACATTTGAAGTCATTTTCTGGCTCTCTACTCCCATCTAATGGTCAAACTATTTTTTTCATCCTCCTAGTGTCAGCAGAAAGGGGGGTCCTCACAAGATGGGTTAGGGTCATGGTCCTCACAAGTATAGCAAAACACGTATCTGTGTGTGTGTGTGTATATGTGTTTGTGCGTGTATGTGTGAAAATTGTCAGAGTTGGAAGCTAAACTGCATTACCTAAATAAGTGAAGAGCTAAAATACATTGTTAGAAAAGCCGGAAGCTAAACTGTAATACTGTCAAAGATGAAAGTTGAAATGAATTACCTGAAAAGGCTGAAAGACTGCTGATGGTGTCTGTGAAAGGGTTGTCATGGTGACGAGTGTTTGTAAACATTAAACATCCTTTGATCAGTTAACGACCGTGTCACCTGCTGTTAAACTGCCACCTGTAAAAAATCCTGAAATGATCACTAAACTTAAACAGCTTTTTCACAAAAACTGTAAAAAATATCAAACTGAAAAGATATAGCCTAATACCTGAAGTTTTCCTGAACATTTTAAAGTTTGTTTGGCGTCTGTACGTGAAAGTATGGAGGGGCTGAACATTTTGGGAGCGGAAGAAGATTTGAAGGATTTGAAGCATGCTCTTATTGATTTCAATGTTAGAAAAAAAAGTTGAAGAATTCCCATCATTAGCTGAAAGAGCGGAACATTTTAAAAGTTGAATGGTTTTAATAGCTCAACGTATGCAGAAGTTACGGAGAGCCAAAAAACGTACGGAAGAGGGAATAAAAACAAGAAACAGAAACAGACAAACAGACAGAGACAGACAGACCGAGACAGAGAGAAACAAACAGAGAGACATGGACAGACAGAGAGAGACAGAGACAGGGAGCAACAGAAACAGACAGAGACAGACAGACAGAGAGAAACAAACAGACCGACAGCGAGACAGAGAGAGACAGAGACAGGGAGAAACAGAAACAGACAGACAGAGACAGACAGAGAGAGACAGACAGAGACAGAGAGACATAGACATAGACAGACAGAGAGAGACAGAGAGACAGAGACAAACAGAGAGAGACAGACAGAGACAGAGAGATAGAGACAGACAGAGAGACAGACAGAGAGAGACAGAGACAGAGAGACAGACAGACAAAGAGAGACAGAGACAGAGACAGTCAGACAGAAGTGGAACACTAAAGATGTAGACTAATGTTCATATTACTGCCTGTAGTATTCAATTCAACTGTCTGTGAAAGGGTTGTCATGGTAACGGATGACCAGTGAAAACACCCTTTGAAGTCTGTGATGAGATCTCTGTGTGTATGTGTGTGTGTGTGTGTGTGTGTGTGTGTGTGTGTGTGTGGCTGTGTGTGTGTGTGTGTGTGTGTACGTGTATGTGTGTGTGTCTGCGTATGTGTGTTGGTGTGTGTCTGCGTGTGTGCGTGTCTGCATATATGTGTGTGTGTGTGTGTGTGTGTGTGTTTGTCTGTGTGTCTGTGTGACTGTGCGTGTGTGTGTGTGTGTGTGTGTGTGTTTGTCTGTGTGTCTGTGTGACTGTGTGTGTGTGTGTGTGTGTGTGTGTGTTTGTCTGTGTTTGTGTAAGAGAATATATGTGAAATATGTTGCTTGAAAAGAAGCGGGCTGATCAACATTGCATTGAAAACAAAAAATGAAATGCATTAATGACAAGGATGTTCAAAAAAACATAGTATACGATGGTGTTAAGGCATAAAATTTCCTAAATATGGATTGTTAGTTTATATCTAAAGTTTACTGAAACAATGAAAGTCTGAGGTCTTTAAAGTAACTTTTATATTATGTGTGTGTGTGTGTGTGTGTGTGTGTGTGTGTGTGTGGCTGTGTGTGTGTGTGTGTGTGTGTGTGTGTGTGTGTGTGTGTGTGTGTCTGTGTGTGTGTGCCAGCATGTGTGTTTTGGTGTGTGTGTGTGTGTGTGTGATTGCGTTTGCGTTTGTGTGTGTGTGTGTGTGTGTGTGTGTGTGTGTGTGTGAGAAAAGACAGACAATATATAATTTTTTTTATGTCTGGTGAAAAGTGCTGTCATGCTATAAAGATTATCACAATATTACGTTACATCTCATTTAGCTTACACTTTTATCCAAAGCAACTTCCAATTGCTATATATGTCAGATGTAACACGGCTCAAAGTGGGCTTCGAACCTGGGTCTCCCAATCCAAGGGCATGTGTCATAAAAGAAAAAAGAAAACAAAACAAATAAGGACACATCAGTTAATGTAGCAGAGTGAGATTTGAACCCAGGTCTCCCATGTCAAAGGTATGTGTCATACCCACTACACTATGACCACACAATAGATAGGAGGTGCACACTGCAGCTATTCAGAGACAGATTTTTTTAAAAAGGGGAAATTTTAAGGATTGGAAAAGATGTAAAACATTGTGAGGTCTGAGTATATTTTCTAACTGATAATGACTCACAAATGCAGAAATGTGAAACAAATTGTATGAAAAATCTCAATGCGTATTCATGTAAAATTTATGTTGATAAACTTAAAAATGTGGGCATATCAGCGATTTAAAAAAGTGGTTCGCTCTGCGTTTCGGTGGGAAATGTGGAGGACGTTTAATATGGCCATGAATGGAGGGAGATGTGGAACTCTTGTCATTTGGAAGCTCATCAAGCCAAAAGTATAAGGCATATCGCAAAAGTGAGCACATTGGCTGAAACTAGACAAAAATACCTACGTTTTGATGTATACATTGTGTATGACAAGTAGATATTGTGGGCGTGAGAGCAATTTATAGAGAGGGGACAAAGTTTTTTTTTCTAAGCTGCTGCACTCTAACGATGACATCATCCACTCTGCCAGACGCAATACACACTCACTAGAAACGCAGAAAAATCCTGAAATGATCACTAAACTTAAACAGCTTTTTCACAACAACTGTAAAAGATATCAAACTGAAAAGCCATAGCCTAATACCTGAATATTTTGTGAACATTTTAAAGTTTGTTTGGCGTCTGTAGGTGAAAGTATGAAGGAGCTGAAAATTTTGGGAGCGGAAGAAGATTTGAAGGATTTGAAGCATGCTCTCATTGACTTCAATGTTAAAAAAAAAGTCATAAAAAGC
>NC_050186.1:28551691-28694191 GCF_008315115.2 Sander lucioperca | reverse complement strand
ATCAGAAAAATCTGCAATGCTCTTCTTGCATTTCGACTGCATTTTACAAACAGGGATGTTTCGGGTATGTGTCAATAAAAGGAGACGTGTGTTTGCAAGTGAAGACAGCGGTTGTGGGACAGAAAACAGTGGCAAAGTGGCGCTGATACCTTTATGGATTTTCTTTCTTTGTAATCCTTTTTTCCTATAATTTGTTTCATCAGTTTAATGTTTAATGTCTTACTTGCACTGTTGGGCTGTATTCTGTATCTTCATTATTGCCAGACAGAGAAACCTTCTTGACCACCTTTTGGTTTCTTACCACTGATTGCTTTGTCTAGTCTTTGGGTTCATGACCAGATATAATATTAGATACATGTGCATATATATGTGTGGCCTCATAGAACTGCTACAGGACTCTTACCTTCAGACAGATACTGAAATGTTCAGTGGTTCCTGTTTTGGTCAAGAATCATGGTTTTTCCAAACTCAGCTGACAAAGTAGAAACTTCAGTGTTGGATTAGAGGTGAGGAGAGAGATGGGATTGATTTTCACCCTCCAAGCTTGACACCTTAAGGAGCTTGGCACTGACTTCCACACACACTCACATACACACAAGCTCACTGGGCCCAGCCTGTACCAAGCTGTGCCTGCAGCGTTGGACCTTGGTGGGCATCAAACCTGCACTAAGCAGAGCTGCTCTTCCATCCTGCTGCCCCTGAGCTCTGATTGGCTGCCTCAGGGGCCATCCACCCAGTTACAGAGCCTGTACTCTCACTGATAGACTGTGAAACGTGATATTGGGCCTGTACACAGTGGTCATCTCACCTGTGTGGACTCACCGCACACACGCACACACACACACACACACACACACACACACACACACACACACACACACACACACACACACACTCACACACCAGAAAACCCCAAACCCATGTCATCAGATGAAAACAACTTATTGATCCTTTGGGTAGAGCTCCACCCTTTTAAAACCTTTCACTAACCCATCTGACTTTTTGATCGTTTATGATACATTTTTTAACAGAATAAACCAAACTTCTCAACATCATTAGTGTTTAATGTTGTCTTAGCATTAAGTAGTCACACTAGAACGTTGCCTATATAAAACACAATATAAAATTAGAAAAAAACATTTAAATCAGAAAGCAAAGAATACATTAACAAGACTAAGACTCAATACATAACTCATACATTTTTCATTAAAAAATTAAGAGAACATTATTGTATTGTTATCCTAAGCCTTTTGCTGTTTACAGTGAGGTTTGCTCGAATCCAGCTCGACTGCACAAACTTGTTCATGAGTAGGTGTGAGTTTGGGAAATTTGCTCATTTTCATATAAGGCTACATGTTCTGCTCCATTTATGGACAACTTTGATTCACAATAATGTCACCCAAGAGCAAAAAGAACTTAAGAGTTCAAAGCTTGAAGCCCGGACATAAGTGAATTAATTCGCATTATATTGTTACAGTGGTCATAAAAGAGTCGTACAGTGGCTGAAATGTACAAGGTAACGTTTGGACATGACATTAGATGCCAGAAAGTCATGCTTGAGCAAAGCTGTCTGGGACTAAAATGTGAGTTGGGCAAGGCGATGTGACAGCCTTTGAGATGGACGAGAGAATATATTCATGAGACGTGATGCTACACTGTCAGGTTGTTCTCCGGGACAGTGACCTGCATAAAGGCCTTGACTGTCACCATTTTCCTTGTAATGTATAAGATATTGCCAATTGGCAGCCATGATGCACATCACACGAATATGTTAAACAGAATATACATTTTAAATTTTATAAGGCTGTGCTTGTGTTGTTGTAGTCCATCTAAAAACTCTCTGACTACACAGAGCAACCTGCTCCTTTAACTGACCCCACAGAGTAGCTGAACCCTTTAAAATGTGTTATTACTTAATAAAAAGCTTGAGCAGACAATTACAGATTGTCTGCGGACATTTGAGGACATGTTTTATTCTTTCTCCACTGTTCCTTTCTCATGTGTTATTATGCTGCTTTTTTTCCTGCCTCTTCCTCTGTTGTATCCTTCTCTTCTTTTTACTCTGTTCTTTTTCCAGGTCTCATTCAGTCAGATGTTTTTCTCCCTCCTTCCACTCTCCATCTCCCCCTTCTCCTCTCTCTGTTATAAAATTGAAAGATGGATCGTTGTTGGCGTACTGCGCTATGTGTGTGTGTGTGTGTGTGTGATGAATGAGAGCTGTCCACCCAGAGAGAGGGAAGGTACAGTAGTCTATACAGCGGAGTATAGATTGATGTTTTCATATGGCGAAGGGGGAAATGTAGGGAAGATTGAGGGGGAGATTGAGCTTAAGGAAGGAAGGAAGGACAGAAGGACAGATGAAGACAGAGGAAAGGGAGAATGTGATTGTACATGTGTACATGTGAACTGTACATCTGTGTATCATCTCTGGACAATAATGCTCGCAGTAAATGTCAAAATACCTTGATTGCCCTCTGAGGCCTATTCACCGTGAACGGTGGCATTTTAAAACATTCATGAGAGCAGATTGGAAATTGAGTTTTATTTTATACCGTAGAAAATAGAACAGGGACAAGCAGGTGATGGAAACTAAACCTTGTTTGAGGTTTGCCGAGCGCTCTTTTAATGACACTATCTCATTGCACCACCAACTGATTATCTTGCTCTACTCCTAATATTAGTGCAACAGTAGTGCAGGGGAACACACATTCATTTGCATTTTGTTTTGGATTGATTGTCAGGAAATTCATCTAAAATTTGTTCTAAATTTGGATCGAAACTTGGCTACAGTCATTTTGGGGCACTCAAACGACATTGCTAAGGTTGGGTACCGTTCACATTTTTTCCAGTACCGGTACCTGAAATTCAGTTCCTGTGCCCAAGGGTACCTTTTTTTGGTACTTTCCCTCTGTAATAACAAAATATGTATTTCAGTTGTAAAAATAATTCTGAAGCTATTTATCCTATTTACTTAGAACATTTTGTTATTTATTTAGAAGATTTTACATTCCACACAAAATAAAACTCCTCCCTCTCCCCTGCCATACCCGTAGCGCCGAGATCGAAAAGTAGCTGACGGTCAGCCACTGTGGTACATGGGCATAAGCTAATCCTCTGGCAGCACATGCTGCTCACTACACCGACCTGTGCCGGTCGTCAGAGTGGCATGCCGCTTGTGTTCACACTGTTTAACCGTAGTTGGAAGTGTTAACGTTGATTTAACATGAATCAGTCCTCGGTAGTACCGACGTAATTCGGTAGGTACCCAAAAAAGTACAGAGTTCGGTAACATTACCCAACCCTAGCCATTGCTGGCTGAGATGTTTATGAACATATATTCTTAAAATAACCAAGTACCTCAAATTAACCAATTAGCCATATAAGCTAAGCAGTGGTTAATGTTTGTCATCATAGCAGTAAAAAGTGCAAATATATGTATTTTTTTCAGATTTCTCATTTTATCGATGTTGGTTAGCAAATATTTGTTGTGATGTTTTACTTGTTTTGGGTTTTATATTGAAGTTTTTGTCCATAGTAGGGATCAGCAAATTTTTAGGGTTAGTATTTCGTTAGCAACATTTCAGGCTTTTAGGTAGTTAGCTAAATCTTGGAAATCAAATATTTTGCAAAATTATTAATGATTAGCAAATAATTAAACCTAGTAATGGGAAAAGTAGCTTAATCTTGGACTGACCATAGATTAATAGGATATTTTTTATAATGATTAATAACTTCTTGAACATTTCAGTATAGCTGCATTTTGGACTTAACTTTGGCTAGCAAAACTTGAGGGTTAAGTGCCTCATCACACCCGAAATTGGCACAGTGAAAGTAATTTGCCTCCCAAAATAGGTGAAGGTGTTTGAAGCTAGATGTACAGTAGAGACTTGCAGTGCTAGTTGGCGAACTGCTGCAGCTGGTGATCTAACTGCTAACATCGTAGTTAGCTAGGATTATGCTAATGGTAGACAGTACAATAGTCAGCCAAAGCTAGCAAATTTGCTAGCTGCCAGTTAGTAGTGGAGTTTTACACAGGTATGCTTTATGTCTGCAGTGGTTGTTGACCAAATACTACTTTTATAGTTTTTAACCTACAGATATTCACGATAGACACAGCATCTCTCATTCTCACTCAAACTGGCTCTTATTCTTTCTCTATCTTTTTTTTTAATTTTTTTATTCTTTCTCTCTCCCTTTCCCTGCACTGAGTCCGATCCGGCTCTCATCAACCAACCAAGTCCCCAACATTGATTTACGACTCAGCCTGGTAAACTTTAGACATCACCAATCTGTCATTATTTTACACTCCCTACTCCCTCCCTCCCTCCTTTATTCCTCCCTACTTCCTTCCTTCCTTCCTTCTTTCCTCCACCTCTTCCTCCTCCTGCTGTAATCACCCTCTCTGTGTTAATGTGACATGTTTACTGCTCTAACTAACAGCTCATTATAGCCAGCTGATGCTTTGTCAATAGCTATTGGTTAATTCGGGTCTGAGCCTGCCTTTAAACAAAGATGTCCACTTTGAGAAATGGACCACAGTCCTTTACGTCTCTCACTTCCGGCTCACTGACTAGAGGGGAGGGGTTGTAAATTTGAATTTCGATCTGGACAATTACAGCACTGATTGTTAACGGCCATCTTTAACAGTCCAGGACAAAAAAAATTAATAGAGGCTTTTATGTGCAAATGTGGGTGTCAGGTTCATTATACACACACACACACACACACACACACACACACAGCATTGAACTTTGACCTCATAACCTCTGAGGCCTGTTCTGTGATGGGGGGTCCGCTGGTTGACTGTGTGAAGAGCACATACACACACATTAACAATGTCAGGGGTTTAAATTTGACTGACGACCTCTTGCCCCATGACCCACAAATTATAATGCCATCCCATCCTCCCACACAGTCACCTACACAGTTTATTTATTGATTATCAGTTTATTTGAAACTAATGTTAAATTGATTTCCTATCACTAGAAGCACGGCAAAGTTTGCAAATGGCATTTATCATATTCTATACTATACAGATGTTGCACGTTGCACATTCATTATTTAGACCATTCTTTTTTTATATACCAGTATATTATATTTTAAGAAAGATCCTGGCAACATATTTGTTTTCATTTTTCAAAGAAGAAGGCTGGTGTTCTCTATTTTTCTTATTTTCAGCACATTTAAAAAAAAAGAAGAAGACCAAAACAACACAGTTTCAGTATTTTCTAACTTCTTCGCCTGAGGCTCTCAGCCTGAAGGCCATTGGTTCCTACTGAGATGTGAGTCTTTGTTTTTTAATATTTCCTCATTCACAGTAGTTACCTTTATATGTAGCGATAAATTAAAACAGAAAATACAAAAATGAAAGCTGGAACAACACCAATGTAAATAAGGTAGGCGTGGACAGAATTTTTTCCCGGGGACCAAACATGCATCCTGTCAATATAGTGTTAGACAAAATTGCTACAGCAAAAAGGTCATATTGAAAGCAACTACAAAGAACTTTTATTTTTTGTTAATTTTTGCGGCCCCTGTGGACAAAAGTGGTAGTGTTTCCATGGGCACCACCGACCCGTGTCATAAAGACCCTGATCTGACTACTGCGTGCATTTGTTTTTGAAGCGAATAAAAGAAATATGCAACTTGCTATAAATACTTTTCTGTTTTGAACCAGCTGTTTGGAGGATGGTAATGTATCTATTTGTGGATATGTAAAATGAATAACTGTATTATGATAATGGTGAAACAAAGTAAACTTTGTTTGGTACCGTTCATACAGCTACATGAACACATTTGGTAGATAAGATATGGATTTTTTTGTCCCCATGGGGAAATTTTGCTTGGGCAATAGTGATACACACAGCAGCAATCGACTTAAAGGAACACGCCGACTTATTGGGACTTTAGCTTATTCACCGTAACCCCCAGAGTTAGATAAGTCCATACATACCCTTCTTATCTCTGTGCGTGTTGTAACTCTGTCAGATGGTTCCACCGGTAGCTTAGCCTAGCACGGATCCTGAAGGGAATCGGTTCCAACTAGCCTACTGCTCCGAATAAGTGACAAAATAATGCCAACATGTTCCTATTTACATGTTGTGATTTGTATAGTCACAGTGTGTACAAATAACAACGTCACATGAGACACAGCCATCTTATAACCGTATATAAACTGGGAACTGGGCGGAGTGATATGATTGCAGCACCTGAGAAGCCCCGAGCAGAGTAGAAATGCTTCGCCTTTCTGAGAATATAGTTCCCAGTTTGTATACGGTTAAAAGATGGCTGTGTCTCATGTGATCTTGTTATTTGTACACGCTGTGACTATACAAACCACAACATGTAAATAGGAACATGTTGGTGTTATTTTGTCACTTATTGGGAGCAGTAGGCTAGTTGGAACTTGTTACCTCCAGGATCTGTGCTAGGCTAAGCTACCGGTGGGGCTGTCGGACAGAGTTACAACACGCACGGAGATGAGAAGGGTATGTGTGGACTTATCCAACTCTGGGGGTTACGGTGAATAAGCTAAAGTCCCAATAAGGAATAAGTTCCTTTAAAGCTTGCTCAGTAATAGTAATTTTGTCAATAAAGCTAAAGTTATCAACATGCCCTAGTAATGTTATGGCTTCATAATAATCAGCAAGATATACTGTAGCTTGGTAGCAAGGCTAACATAATGTGTTACATTATAAGCCAGTTAACTAGCTTTTTAGCCACCAACGTGAATTCATAAGTTGAAAAACCACGTCTTGCAATGTATTTCATACATTAAATACACATATTACATACTGCCTAGGGAAAAGAGGGACAATTGAGAATCGGTTTTAAATCCTTTCAAATCCTGCAATTCTCTCCTTAAATGACCGACTAAGGTTGACTCATGTTTTTGCCCTTGCTTTATCATTGTCTCTTTTAGCTTTCTTTTGTTCTTTGGTCAATTCTTTTCTTTTTCTGTTTATTGATTCTGCCCCAGTATAAGCCGTAACCACAAAATATTACGTCAAAAATAAAATTCTCTAAAGAAAAACCTCCTACTGCTTCCTTTTAACTAGCTAATGGTGATGTTTGCACATGTAGGTCATGGATTGTAGCGGTATCAGTATTTAAATGAGATTGCTTCATAACCAGTTAAAACTCCTTGTAGTTAAAAATAATAATAATAATAATAAGAACTTTATTTGTATAGCACCTTTAAAAACAATAGTTTACAAAGTGCTTTGACAGAAAAAACAAAAGCACATTCAAACTCATAGTTTAATAGATTTCTTCATAATTTGTACTAATACCGGTAACTAACTGGGGGTCAAAATTCATTCAACCCTACATCACTGCAGATATTTTTAGTCCAGTGTTTGTATGTATATTGATGTGTGTAAAGGTCCGGACACACAGAGCCGATAATCGGCCGTTGGACAGTCTGGCGAGGTCAGTGTCTCGAGTCTGTTCGGTGTGTTCCGTGCCGTCGCCCGTCCGAGGGGCCGTCGCCCTTCATTTTGGCCGATTTCACATGTATAATCGGTGGGGCGGGCAATGCCGGCAGTCGGACTCAAATGACCCATCTGATTGGTAGAGTGCTAACCCGGAAATGGGATGCGGAATGAGCGTGACTAGAGTCTCTCAAAATCTGACGAAAAACTTTTAAACTGACCTTTGTTGATCTGAAATAAAGACAGATTCAGCAACTGCATGGCCTATTTCTCGCTTAAAATGTTTTCAGAAACACGTTTCGGTGAACTGTTTTAGTACAATATGAGATCGTATTCTGAACAAACCGCCATGACAGTCTGTCTTTGAATTTCCGGAGAAACAAGACCCACGTGACACGTTCGTCCAATCAGCTGCCAGTTTTCATTTTTGGGCGACAATACAGATTAGCGCCGCCTGCTGTTATGGAGACGTATTACGTCTCGTCTCTTCGGTGTGTTCTGAGGCATTTTTTTGACCAACTCGGGGAGACTGATCAGTCCAACTGCCTTTTCTGCCGACGGTTGGCCGTCTGGTTGGTGTCTAAGCAGCTTAACAAAAACTTGATTGATTTAAGCGCTTACTGGTGTTTGCTCACTATGTTGATCGCCAGCTAAGGGTCAGAGTTCACCAACCTATCACTGATTCAGTCACAACACGCTAACAACACACCCATCCTGCATGTTTGACTCTTTGTGTCTTTGCAAATAGCTACAACATAGGTGTTAACAATGTTAATGCAGAGATGTCCATCTATGTCACCCATGACAACGTAGCACAATGATGCTAACACAGTTAGCGCTCTATTTGTCGTTGCCGGTATATAACAGTCGTACCGAGCAATGCTAACATGGTTAGCCTCTAGCTATATCTTTCATAGTCCCATCCATATGCTGTGTCTGTGTAGATATAAACCAATAAGGAAGGGGGGTTTGCCATTTAAGGCGGGTTGATGATTAAATGCCAGGAGATCCAGATGATGACATTAGCTCTGTGTGTCTGGAGACTGGAGGACCTTAAGAGCCACCACAGGATTATAAATACTTATAGTAAATTATCTGTTTTATATATTATATGTTTCTTCATATTAGGACTGTTTAGCATTTCAATTTCAAGTAAAAATACAACTGAAACTGAAGCAGTAGAAGAAGAAAAGAGCCTTTCTGATAATAGTGTAGAGTCTGAGAAAAACTGTGCTACAACAATACAACGCAGTTGCAGTCCAGAATATTCTGCATGTACATCACTGACTTTGAATACATAAATAGAAGACCAGTTCATGTATGATAGCTGAATTTATATGCATGTGATTTTCTGTTAACATTTCCAAAAGTTTTACAAAACCTTGATTTTCTTCTGACTGACTTTTTGAAGCACTTTGTGAAGAAACTGCTAAAAGCTCTGGACCGCGTGTGTGTGTGTGTGTGTGTGTGTGTGGGGGGGGGGAGGATTTGCAGGAGCCTTAATGGTCAGTCTGTCCCCACAGAGACTGGCTCAAATGTCAGGTCAGCTATGAAGTGACCTCCATATGTGCGCTGTCTTTATCCTCTGTGTGTGTGTGTGTGTGTGTGTGTGTGTGTGTGTGAGTGTGTGTGTGTGTGTGTGTGTGTGTGTGTGTGCGCGTGCGTGCCAAAGTTGATTTTTTTTTTACCAGAACCTCATTTGAAATATTAGGATCTGTTTTTTTGTTTGTTTATAAGAAGTTATGAGTTCGTCATAGAAATTGCATGCTGCAGTGAGCAGGGCTGCGACTTGCTGATAAGGCTTTTAACCATAATCTGTTAAAATGCTTCAAAGTTTCGAGAATGCAATATAGGCTAACCCTCTGGTGCATTTACATTTATGTTAGTGTTCAATGTGCACTGTCCAATATAATTAAACACATAACTGCAGATTTAATGTCCTATTTCAGAAAAGATCATGAAAATGGAAAATAAGAGGCATGATGGTGGCTCAAATTTGAATTTATCCTTCTTTATCACATTTTAATTCTCTTTTGGTCCTAATATAATTCACTCCTGCAACATAAGGAGAGAAAGAAATTGTGAAATGAAATGATTAAGTCACATAAAATGTGCTGTAGCATTATTGGAGATTCAACCTCCAACAGTGCTACAGCGTACAGAGTAACATCAAGCTCCCAACTCTATTTGACTTTACACTGATTCTACCGTTTCTACCGTTTGAAGGTAAGGCGCTGACCTTCCTGCTGCTGCAGCCCCCCAGCCCCAAGCTGCCTCCCCACAGCACCATCCGCCGCACTGCCATCGATCTGATTGGCAGAGGCTTCACCGTGTGGGAGCCGTATATGGATGTGTCAGCGGTGCTCATGGGGCTGCTGGAGCTCTGTGCTGACGCCGAGAAGCAGCTGGCCAAGTGAGTCCACGGCCGCACACACACAAACTCAAATGCTATTCATAAATTACTAAACATTATCTATTTTAAATTCTGAAATAGATAAGCACTGTACATAAATATATAAAGTAAGAGGACCTGAGGAAATGTATGTTAGAAATCAGAATTTTGTAGGTGGAAGTAAACGAACAGTGGCATCTCTGTACATTACCCAATATTTTGTAATGTGTGTAGAAAGTTTTCCTTTTTAACTTCCAAGAAATACTGTATATCCAATAAATCCTGCAGGGTGTGCTATAGGTTGAAATATAGTCATCAAATGCCACTTAAACAATAAGAAAGAGCTTGAGAAATGACTTGAGACTCGACTTTAGACTGGCTTTGACTGGCCAGCTTTAAGACTCAATTGACTTGGGACATGTCTTGAACCTGCTTTAACAAGATTTGCATCTTGACTTGGACTTGTCTTAACTGACTTGGACTTTGAGGGGTAAATATTAAAATGGTCGGTCTTTTTAATGGCCAGCATGCAAAAGGAACGAAAAGATGTGACTCTGACTTAAAATACTTAAAAACAGCTCTGAATACATCATGTGCATAAAAACAAAGCTTACATATATATTCAAGTGATACAAAAATATGTAAATACAAAGTGAACAAAAAGACACTGTGTATTACAGCGGTTCTGTATTCTCAGTTTCTGTTCAGGAACTGATTGGTTTATTTATTGTTAGTGTTTGTCTGTTCGACTGCTCAGTCTTCCCTCTCAGATTCCAGAGTACAGACAACAGCCTGCCTATAGATACAAATATAAGCACACACACACACACACACACACACACACACACAGAAACACATTATACAGCCGACACACTGAGATATGGAAGCCAGGCTGTAATCTGATTGCAGGACATTATGATGATGTAACGATGTCTGCGTTGCTCAGACATGTTAGTCCTCTGTCTGTGTGCATGTGTGTTTGTTTATGTTCATGTGGTATCATTAAACCAGACAAACAAGTGGTCAGATTGTTAAATAATGTCCTGCTCCTTAGAGTGCCAACCCTTTAGATTTGTGTCCTTTCCTAAACTAAAGATAGAAAGATATGTTTATGTGCTGACAGAGAACCCAGGCACAAGCCAGTCGGCAGCCTAGACCTGTGTCGACACAACTGTAATCATAGCCTACCTATCGCCCATATTCCAATTTGTTCTGTGGGATGTCTGTGTAGGGGCAGACTTTAGGTTGATTTATCTGATCATATATGACTTATATCAGTCACTGTAACTGTGACTGCCAGTTTGACTTATTGAGATGACCCAGTCAGAAGTTGGTGTTAGACCACAGATGTTGACAGCAGCAGTCTGCTTTGCCTCCTGGACCATCAACATCACATCCAGCAGAGAGTATGTCAAAGGTTATGGCTGCCTTCAAACAGTCCTAGTGAGGTTGTGGTTAAGCTAATACAGCATTTTGTATGAGGTCAGAGGTCACAGAGAAAGTAATTCAGTGGCATCTTCTCATGTTTGGTACAAAGCAGTGTGTGTGTGTGTGTGTGTGTGTGTGTGTTGTGTCTTCCTCTCTGCTAAAATCTAACTGGCCAACATAAGTTGATCCTATTAAGGCTGAAACTCGAGCTGGGTCAGTCTGGTTAAATGAGTATAAATATGTCTGCTGCCACTGTGTGCGTGTAGAAGAGTAAACAACACAATCCAATATAAGTGGAACAGAAAGTGAGGAGAATTTGAACGGACTCAGACTTAAAGATTCTCACAAAATAGTAAACATAAGGAACAGTCTGGACACATTGGAGTTGTGAGTTGCATACAGTAAGTTCTGTTAAAAACAATTGGTGGTGGATTTGTTTGACCATTCATCATCCATCTGTGTAATTCCACCTGAAATACTACACAATTACTACAACTAACAATAATAATGGCAATAATGTTAAAATAAATGTTTAGTTTAGGAATAGTGATGAGTACTGGTTACATTAAATCAACAATTGATAATGTTGATAAACTGATTGGGGTGGCTTTATTGTTTATTTTTAAAGGAATTACTTATAAAAGTTATGTCAGTTGATTATAATGATCACGCATGAGTCAGAGATGACTCACACCACAAAAGCATACAACGTCAATGGAAAGATGCGAGTGAACTTTGATTCAGGATTCAAAATGTCGATAAAACACGTACTTAAAAACATACTTCATGTCTATTTGATATATGTGATTGGTTTAAAGAAATGCAAACAACCGAGAGCGGTTTTCTATCCTATCTCAGAATGTATGTGTGGTGTAGCCATACCTTACTCCACAGCGCTGTGGATTGGGCAATGCGAGACTAAGCACCCAGTGAATTAGTCAGTAATCCAGTTATTCAATTGGTCAGTCAACTATCTGATGTGTCAGTATTCCAGCCAGCCAGTAAACCATCCAGTCAGTAAATAACTGAGAAAACTCATCATCCACTAAACCTTTTATCAAACTGGCCAGTAAAAGTCAGTCAGTGAATAAGTAATCTCTATAAACTGATGTCTGCATAGGAATGCAGAATATGTAGGCAACGGGACAAGATTTTGGTATCGAAAGCGTTCTGGTTTCCATTTTTAGTCGAAGTAATATTGACTATTGACCAATCACATTTGAGCGGGCTTTGTTTACATGCAAGTATGACCGATAGTCGATCCAAGATCAGTCAATTAGTGTCCCAGTCAGTAAGTCCATTCTTAAACCAGCCAGTGAATAAGTAACTAAACCAGTCAGTCAGGAAACCATCCAATTACCCAACTAAGCAAACTAGTTCAATCTGCTAGTCCATAAGTGTCCCACTCAATAAATCCATTCTTAATCCAGCGAGTAAGGCCCGGTTACATGCTTCTTGCACTGGGCTCTACAAACGCATGCACCTGCAAACCTCTGCAATAACATGAATGTGGTTGTCACACAAACCCATCGCATCCCTCTTAAAATTAAAAAATGTGGCCATGCTGACTGTGCATTATTCCTTGTTGATGATTGGCTCGTTTGTCTTCGGTACCCTAGCTCCGTTTGGGATAACCGATTGTTCCCAAAGAAAAACTTAGGGCCACGGCTGTGTGAAGCTCTTTATTAATGGTGGGGAACCAGACGTACATGAATTTCAGTGTAAACTGACAATAAAGTTGTATCGTATCGTAGAACCGAAAAATACTGTTACACTGATAACACTTCCAATAAAGCATAAATCTCCCTTTATGTTGCCTGTCCAAGCAAGTTTTTAAGTGTGGATTCTCCTTTGCGTCATTGTGGTGTGCCAAGCATTACTGCCCACTTAGGCATTATTGGATGTAATTCGGTATCTGACAGTAGGTGACAACAAACTGGTGAGAACCGCAGTTGCAGTGGATGTTTTCTTCCCCAATGACCACAAGAGACAACAATAAGCCCATTCCACACTTGAAAACAAACTGCGATAAGTGACACAAAGGTGATTTAAAGGTGAGTTATTCAATCAAAAAAGCCAATGTGTTTATAATACAAGAAGAACAACAAAGCAAGTACAAAACACACATACTGTACAATGGCACAACGCATTCTCATAAACAGGTTTGTATGATATCTTACGAAACTGTGAGCCGGGAACCGGTCATTGTGAGGTGACGGCTGTTACAGTTAAATTTAGCTGACAAAAGGTGACTTGAGCCGTGTACTGGTCATCGTGAGGTGACGGCCGTGACATCGTGAATGCCAACATGCTGTTTTTTTTTTTTACTTTAACAGTGACCTTACCGTGTGCTGCATTCAGGTTTCTCCACAGCGCTCACTGCGGTCTTGGAGAGCAATGGCAATTCCCGCAAGTACGACCGTTACTGGGAATAATTGTTGCGGACAGTGTGCATGCAGCCGTAGAGCAGATGGCGAGTGGGTTGCCACAGGCACCATACTGAGTCATTGAACCATTGAGGGTCAAGTCAGCCATTGAACCAGTCAGTAAAAAAACCCATCCAGTTACTCTGTCAGAAACTCTGAGAAAACCAGTTAGTCAATAATATCCCAGTTAGAGCAACACAGTAACGTAGATTAAAACCTGTGTTAGGGGTCTCTCCACATGGGTCAACACACTTCAGCTGGCCTTCCATTATGACGCAGGTCGGATCCTGCCTGGCTTTGGCGAAGTGGCATGTTTGTCCAGAATGGATATCTATTCAATTATACCAATTATAAAATTCTTCTATGCAAAATCTCAAGTCACCAAAGTCTCAAATGTATTAAAAGACGAACACTCTGGCGGCCCTACTCCTCTACACAAGAGTTTGTGTGCTTATTTTTATGATTTATCTTTTATTAATTTCACTTAATTTTCACCTTGCTATTATTTTATATTTCTTTTTAAAAATGACATTCTTGTTGTATGGCTTTGTATATCTTAAAATTGTTTCCATTATTATCAACCTGTTTTTGTTACTAGTATTTGTATTCTCATCTCTTTAGGATTTTCTTATTGTATTGTTTTTTCGCTCGTTGTGTGTCCTGTTTTTAATACCTGTGCTATTGATTTGTTTCTTTTGTACAGTACTTGAGTGCACCGACCGCTTCACTAAACCTCTTATACTTCCCATGCATGCATCCCGCGGTAATGAAAAAACAACAACACTGTATCGCACTGTATGCTATTTACGTACTGCGTAGTAGCCCACTGACCCTGATGTTGTGACTTGAGGAAAAGAGCATGTGAGACAAATTTAAACATGAGGTGCCAAATGATCTGCATTTTGTTGTAGTTAAGTTGTAGTTACAGGGTTTTTTATGCATTTCTATAGCACCCCTGACAAAGCCAGACAGCACCCCGGTTGAAAAAAGCTAGTATAAATGAGCACACCAGCCAGTAAACCAAATATGAAACCAGTCAGTAAGCATGTCGGTTACTAAACCATCCAGTCAGTAAACAGTCAGTCATTCATATACACAGTCTAGGTTTCTTGCAGCAGTGACTCTCAACATGTGATCGAGGTTATTCAGTCCTCCCTCACACACACAAATCAATTCTTCCAATCCTCACTGTGTGTATGTGTGTGACTCAGTATTGACTGGATAATGTCAGCGTGATACTGGCTGTGAATGCAGTCATGTTGCCAGATTCACACACTGAACATTGTGTGTGTGTGTGTGTGTGTGTGTGTGTGTGTGTGTGTGTGTGTGTGTGTGTGTGTGTGTGTGTGTGTGTGTGTGTGTGTGTGTGTGTGT
The DNA here is from genome assembly GCF_008315115.2 of Sander lucioperca. Lineage (NCBI taxonomy): Eukaryota > Metazoa > Chordata > Actinopteri > Perciformes > Percidae > Sander > Sander lucioperca. The sequence continues at coordinate 28,679,138 of NC_050186.1, read as the reverse complement.
GTATGCGTGCGTGCGTGCGTGCGTGTTTCTTGTCAGCTCCACATACTGTAAATTCAGTAGTTGAACAATTTCAATCTGATTTCATAATCCAGTTTACGGCTCGACGCCCACTGCTGCTATTATTAGTATTATTATTAGTCATAGTTCTATTATCTTTACTGCTACTATAATTGCAGCGTTTTGTCATTTCATTCAATTATACCTACTGCTATAATTATTATGAGTCATATTTCTATAATTATTATAGGTATTATCCTCTCTCTCGCTCGCTCTCTCTCTCCCTCCCTCCCTCCTCCCAGCCAATCGAGGCAGATGGCTGCCCACCTAGGAGCCAAGTTCTGCTCAAGGTTTCTGCCTGTTAAAAGGAAGTTTTATCATCGCCCCCCACACTAAGCAATCACAATTGCTCTTTGGGGGAATTGTTGGGTCTTTGTAAATCATAGTGTGGTCTAGACCTACTCTATACACTCTATGTAGAGTGTCCTGAGATAACTTCTGTCTTGATTTGACACTATAAATAAAATTGAATTTAAAGGATTATTAGGAACACCCTACTAATACCGTGTTTGACTCCCTTTCACCTTCAGAACTGCCTTAATTCTTCGTGGCATTGATTCAACAAGGTGCTGGTAGCATTCTATAGAAATGTTGGCCCATATTGATAGGATAGCATTTTGCAGTTGATGGAGATTTGTGGGATGCATATCTAGGGCACAAAGCTCCCATTCCACCACATCCCAAAGATGTTCTATTGGGTTGAAATCTGCTGACTGTGGGGGCCATTTTAGTACAGTGAACTCATTGTCATGTTCAAGAAACCAGTTTGAAATGATTCGAGCTTTGTGACATGGTACATTATCCTGCTGGAAGTAGCCATCAGAGGATGGGTACATGGTGGTCATAAAAGGATGGACATGGTCAGAAACAATGCTCAGGTAGGTTGTGGCATTTAAACGATGCCCAATTGGTACTAAGGGGCCTAAAATGTGCCAAGAAAACATTCCCCACACCATTACACCACCACTACCAGCCTGCACAGTGGTAACAAGGCATGACAGATCCATGTTCTCATTCTGTTTACGCCAAATTCTGACTCTACCATCTGAATGTCTCAACAGAAATCGAGACTCATCAGACCAGGCAACATTTTTACAGTCTTCAACTGTCCAATTTTAGTGAGCTCGTGCAAATTGTAGCCTCATTTTCCTATTTTTAGTGGAGATGAGTGGTACCTGGTGGGGTCTTCTGCTGGTGTAGCCCATCCGCCTCAAAGGTTGTTCGTGTTGTGGCTTCACAAATGCTTTGCTGCATACCTCGGTTGTAACGAGTGGTTATTTGAGTCAAAGTTGATCTTCTATCAGCTGGAATCAGTCGGCCCATTCTCCTCTGACCTCTAGCATCAACAAGGCATTTTCGCCCCCCAGGACTGCCGCATACTAGATGTTTTTCCTTTTTCAGACCATTCTTTGTAAACCCTAGAAATGGTTGTGCGTGAAAATCCCAGTAACTGAGCAGATTGTGTAATACTCAGACCAGCCCGTCTGGCACCAACAACCATGACACGCTCAAAGTTGCTTAGATCACCTTTCTTTCCCATTCTGACATTCAGTTTGGAGTTCAGGAGATTTTCTTGACCTGGACGACACCCCTATATGCATTGAAGCAGCTGCCGTTTGATTAGTTGATTAGATAATTGCATTAATGAGAAATCTTACAGGTATTCCTAATAATCCTTTAGGTGAGTGTAGTTTGATGCAGTTTTAGTTTTTATTTAGTTTGAATTTTACTTTTTGTTTGTGTGTCACATATATATATATATATATATATATATATCTATCATTTCTGTTCAGTAGAAGACCATCTTTTGCTATAACCTCACAAATAAAATTGACACATTTCCGATATTGTCACCAAAAATTTAACATATAAACTTTGTAAAGATGACCAGGCTGTTGTAATAAATTGCAGTAGATTGCACGTGTACCTAAAGCCTGCAGCTCATTCTCGTTATGCACATAACAACAACAACAATACATAGGATATCTTACGAAATTACGGCTGATCACGTGATGCTGCGACCTGTCATGTGACAGGTTTAACCACAAAAAGGTCTCTGTGATGCAGGTTCAAGTCACCGGGCACCAAAACGACTAGTTAAAATTATAAAAATTTTGTAATTTGTAGTTTGGGTTAAAACACCGATCCCCTTAAGTTGTGCTTCTGGGACTCGAACGTCCGTTTAACTCCGCTCCTCTGTTTGAATGTCCTGTGTTTTGGTAACAACCCATCCACCCCGACGACCTCCCTACGTGAATTTTCACCGTCTTAAACTAGGTGCTCCGGTCAAAAGTAAAACAGCCACTAGCGGTCGCTGCCTTACAGCGGCAGTCAATGTGGGGCATACAGTAATAAATGTGGAATATAAACAAATTACATTGCATGTACAACATACACATTACATTACATGTACAAATGGCCTAATTAGTGGCCACATATAGTTTTAGCTTCTAATTTAGTTTTTTTATTAATGACAATGACAGTGTGTGTGTGTGTGTTACGACTGTAATAATAACCCCGATTATTTTATTACATGTTCTAAACGTTGGTTATTAACCTCAGTGATTCTCAGTACAATTAGCTCCTTGCACTCCTGCTGCCTTACATCAACATTGTGACTGTTTCCAATTACAGCCACCCCTCTAAATGAAATTAAACATTTCAATATTGCTGATATATTGCCAATATATTACCAGCATTAATTACAGGTGCTGTAGCTTGTGATCTGTAATCAGAGGAGATGAATTGTTCAGCTCGGTCGTCCCTCCACCAATCAGTCCCTCTCTCTCCCTTTCCTCTTTCTTTCTCTCTCTCTCTCTCTCCCCAGAGTCATTTCTTAACAAGGTGGCCTTGCTCGCCTCTCCTCTCTTTCCCTCTGTCTCTTACACACACACACACACACACACACACACACACACACACACACACACACACACACTCACTCACTCACTCACTCACTCACTCACTCACTCACTCACTCACACTCTCTCTCTCTCTCTCTCAGAGGGGTGTGTGGCCAGCTGTTAGGGTGTGTGTGTCTAATTCCTGTTGCATTGTGGGAGTCCATTATGCCGTCGTCTGGTGAATGGCTCCCATTGACTTGGCCTTGACATTATAAGCTGCCTGCTAATCTCTTCACTCCATTTATTAGTAAGGCTCGATCTCTCTGCCACTTCTCTCAGTTAATCTCGTTTTCTTCCGCTCTTTATAAAATTGTCTATTCAAATGTCTCTCTCCCTTTTTAGATCATTATACAAATCTCTCTATAAAGGAAACTGCTCATGATATTCTATATTTCTCTTATTGTCAACAGATCCCATGAAAAGACCAAAACCAACAATGAATGTATCTACTAACAAGTAGTGTTTGTGTATCAAAATCTGATATATCTTCTTCCTCTGTGCCATAGAGCTAAATTATTGTTGCAATGGGTGACATATTCCTTCATTACTATGACACTGTACATGTCACACTGTGACTCAACACTGTGACTCAATCCCACATACACCGTCCTGCTGCCCCAAATATTCACGAGAGCACCAAATGTGGATTAATCCACAGCTGAAAATTGTCCCCCAAAATGCAGTGTTTACCAGAGGTGTTGATTTGACTTTGGACTTTGACTTTAACACCAGTGATTCGTGACTTCACTAGGACTTTAGCCGTTTGAGTTGGAATGACTTAATATCCTCCCTCAACCAAATATTATCAATTATGTTTGATAAAAGCAGCAAATGCAGCAAAGCAATCCATCGGCAGCCAATGAGGTTGCACGAGAAAGAGCGACGTGCATTTGGTAGTTCAGACAAGCAGACAGACAACAGATGATACTTCATTATATCCCATCCAGATGTTAAGACTGGTGCTCAACAAAAAACAGCTCAAAAGTTACAGATAACATACTGAGGCACACCTGAGCAGTTTTATTTATTTGAAAGTAATGAACGCACTTTTAAAAGTCTTCAGTATTTTTGTAAATGTACTGTTGCTGTGTACTATTTTAAACGGGATAACCTTTCTTGAAAACAAAGTGTAGGACTTTGACTTGACTGGGAACTTCGTAGACTAGACTTGAGACTAACTTGTGACTTGCAGAATAACTACTTTATCCTACCTCTGCTTTAAAAAATAAAAATAAAACTCTATTTTGTGAACATTTTCTAAAAAACCTAACCTACACCTCTGTCCCCCTCTCTTGTTCCGTCTCTCCTAACTTAAATCTTTGCTTTCCATGTTGATTTGTCATGAAAAAAATATGTTCTCTCTCTCTCTCTCCACAGTGTTACCATGGGTCTGCCCCTCAACCCGCCGGCAGATTCCGCTCGTTCATCCCGCCATGCCCTCTCTCTCATCGCTACTGCTCGACCACCGGCTTTCATCACCACCATTGCAAGAGAGGTGAGACTAATCGGTTCAAACAACTTCACAAACATAAAAAACAACAGCTTCAAATAATCATCAGGTACCATATACTTGTTTTACATATCATGTGTTGCTGTAACCTAACCCTGTTTTTGTACAAAGTTGCCTCTTTTGGTTTTGCCCAGTGTTTTCATGCTGACTGTGGTGGAGGGATAGTAACAAAAAGAGGGAATTTTATACTAAAAATAATAAAACTTTGGAAGATAACCACTTGATTTGTCTAACCCATACTGCTGAAGCCACAAGCCACAAATTAATTTAACTTTGGAATGTCATTTTGCTACTCTTGTTCATAAAATGGATTGTTGATTTTACACCCAGCTTGGAAGCAGATTAAAGGGAGAGTTTCAGATTTTCAGATTTTTTATGTGGGGTTGTGTTGTACTGGGGTTGCATGAGGTACTTATCCATAGTCAGTATATTACCTACAGTAGATGGAGGCTGGCACGCCCCCAGTTTGGAGAAACGTGCAGGAGTACCGGCTTGGAAGCAACAATGTACTGCTGTGGACAGGGGCACATAGCAAAAACGTATTTTAGCCACCTAAAATAAGGTGATATATTTACAATTTTATTTTTACCACTTTACCTTGCTGTCAGACAGCTCTTTTTGATGGAAAACTGAATCTGATTCAAAGCCACCAGACTCCTTTGACAAAAACAGTAATTTTACCTCACAAAACACGGGAGCTGCTGGTTTACCACAGCGTCGATCGGTTAGTTTGCTAGTGTTATTGTGTGATTTTGGTGAATTTCGAAAATAACCCTTTAAAACACCAAAAGGAGTCTGGTGGCTTTGAAGAGGATATAACAGCTTCAGTTCCCCGTCGGAAAGGGCTGTCTGGTGGCATGATAAAGCGGTGAAAATATTACCAATATAGCCTACACTTTAACTGATATTGCTTTTTTCAGGTGGCTAAAATACATTTTGCTGTGTGGCCCCGTCCACAGCACCACATTGTCATCAGTGTTGGTCAAGTTACTTCCAAAATGTAATACATTATAGATTACTAGTTACTGTCATTCGAGAGTAATATTACAATATTAATGTCTCTGAATTGTAACGCTTTACACTACTTTTGCGTTCCTTTGAGTTACTTTCACCAAAATAACCGCAGAAGTATGACTTTGCTTGTGAATTACACCACGGGACTTAAAGTCTCATCTTTATCCACTTTAATAGCCTACATCATCATTTATATGTAATATTTTGAATTATTAATTTGAATCTACAAAGTAGGCTAACTAAAGCTATAAAAATAAATAGTGAAGTAAAACAGAGGCCGTTACTTGACTCTGAATTGTAGTGGAGTAGAACTATAAAGTAGCAGAAAATAAAAATACTCAATAGTATAGTAAGGCTACTTTCCACTGCTGATAAAATGTAATGCTAGTAGTGTAACAAGCCTAAACATTAATTCCCGACATGTTTATATCTGACACGACTGTCCGCTGACGTACCGTTACCTGTTAAGAGATAGATGTCCATAGCCTACCATCTCTGGTTCTGGCTCTGACCAGGGGAACAGAGACAGGCCAGCACCTCGCTTCAACGCAGCACAATAACTCCATCTCGCAAATATATCCGTCTCTGCAGTCATATCAACCATCGAATTCCAGCAACAGGAAATAACACTCACAGACATTTTTTTCTCTGCCGAAATGTGTTGCGATGTTGGTGAATTCTTAAAAAACAAAACACCACGGGTTAAAATACGTTGTAACTCAACGTTACTGAGATTGTAACGGGTATAACATTAACGAAATTGTATGAGTAATCCGTTACATTGCTGCATTACAGCAAAAAGGAATACTTTACTGTAATTACGTTACTTTTGTAACGTGTTACTCCCAACTCTGATTCATAGTCTCGAGATAACTCTTGTTATGATTTGATACTATAAATAAAATTGAATTGTATTGAATAGTAGGGATGCAACAAGCGATTATTGTCATTGTCACTTAACCTGTCAATTACTTTCTTGATTAATCGATTAGTTGTTTGGTCTATAAAATGTCAGAAAATAGTGAGAAATGTTGATTAATTTTTCCCAAAGCCCAAGATGACGTCCTCAAATGTCTAATTGATAACAAATGTATATGTCTGTTTTCCAGGTTCATCGGTACAACGCAGCTCAGGCTAACTCTCAGTCGCAGCAGAACGTTCACACTACCACTCTGGCCAGAGCCAAGACTGAGATACTGCGAGTGATTGACATCCTGATAGAGAAAATGCCTGCCGACGTTGTGGATCTGCTGGTCGAGGTAAACTTTATTACATATGACATGTTATACTACTAATTATGAAGATGGCATTCTCCACAATCCCAGTAAAAACAATCCACTTGCATATTTGGCTTTTATGGCGCTTTTCCATTACATGGTACCAGCTCGACTCGCCTTGACTCTACTCGCCTTTTTTGGTTTTCCATTACGAAAAAAAGTACCTGGTACCTGCTAACAGGTACTTTTTTTAGTACCTCCTCAGTCGAGGTTCCAAGCGAGCTGAGGCGAGCCGAAAAGGTGACGTGAAAGCACAAACCCGCTATTTTTAAACAGTTTAGCCAGCTGTGTTTTTTTGCTGCCTCCAGCTTAATTTGAAACAAAATGTGTCTTCTGGCAACATACACCTTCGACGTTCTGTGTGTGTGTCGCGTTAGGTCACAGTAGTTTACTGCGGCGCCGCTTGTTTACAGTTCTGCGGAGGCTCCGGCAGAGCTTTCGCCGTAGCCTAACTACACACAAGTATAAACATCAGGCCACTTTTACATAGGCTACAGCGAAAGCTCTATGTGGAGCCTCCACAGAACTGTAAAACAAGCTCAAGTGGCCTGATGTTTATACTTGTGCGCTGGTGTGTGCATTGATACGGCATAACGACCAGCCACGCTGAGGCGGTACTAAAATCTGCAATGGAAAACGGACGCACAGTGTGTCGAGGCGAGTCGAGCAGGTACCATGTAATGGAAAAACGCCATTAGAAACATCTACCAACATCTGTGAAAAATGTTGAATTCATTTTCCATAGCTACAATACAAAATTTCAAAAAACAACATTATGGGAAGTAGGGCTGGGCGATATGGAGAAAATCAGATATCACGATATCCTTGACCAAATACCTCGATATCGATATTGCGGCGATATTCTAGGGTTGACAATTGGTGCTTTAACAAAATATCTTCACACTTAGATTTTAGATAAATAATCATTAGTCATGTGGATATAATGTCTAAGTGGGAAAAATCGCAAATAATACAACAGCTAGAACAGTCTGGTAAGTTCAGAAAAGTACATCACTTTACTGTAATGCAGCCTTGAAAAACAGTAAAAGACAACACTTATGCCATATTACGATATTACGATATCCAAAATCTAAGACGATATCTAGTCTCATATCCCGATATCGATATATCATCGATATATCGCCCAGCCCTAATGGGAAGTATCATCACCTCCTTCTATTCCTCCTCTCTCTCCTCCTCGTCTCCTTCTCTCCTCCCCTCCCCTCTTCACCTCCTCTTCTTCAGGTGATGGATATCATCATGTACTGTATTGAAGGGTCTCTGGTGAAGAAGAAAGGACTGCAGGAGTGTTTCCCTGCTATTTGCAAGTAAGTGTGTGTCTATGGGCCAACAAGCCTCAGGGGCTAGAGCTTAGATCGGCCCAAAAAATCAAGCCCGAACCTGCCCGAGCACGTTGCGTCCGAGACCGGCCCGGCCCGACACATTAACTGTAATTATGAGCCCGAGCCCGATTTAAACCCGACATTTTTTTAATACGTGGGCCGTTATAACTGACGTTCTCAACTACAATTCAGAGTTGTTTGAACTGCAGAAATCTGTTTAGAATAATACAACAAGGACGAAGCCTGTAAACTGCGCTGTTTGTTTAGAATGGAACGGATCGCAAATGGATCCGAATGAAGAAACGTAAAAAAAAAAAAGAAACAGTGATGAACAACATATTGTTGTCACTGCCCACGACTTGTTTAAACTGCTTCCATACCTCTGACTTTCCTCCACACTTGTTCAAAGTTAATTCTCCTGTTTTGCTTTTTTTCTTTACATCTTCAAGCTCCATGTTGCACTTAAGATACACAATACAGCACACAGCAGGCCCGGTGTGATGCGTGCGAGAGGAGGAGACTCCGCGCATGAAGTGCTGCATTTTGTAACTGCAGCCTAATTTTTGTACACATTTGTTACTTTTATATAGCCTATATATATTTATAATATTTCTGATTATGGCATAGCTATCTCCCCACCCAAATAGGATAATAAGGTAATGGATAAAAAAAAAAAAAAAATTGCTTGATCAAGGGTCCGGCCCGGCCCGGCCCGAGGATGTGGCGGAAAATAATCGGGCTCGGGCTTGGGCCGAGAATCTAAACTCTACCAGTGGCGGGCCTAGAAAGGGGCCCAATCCATTGGGCTAGAGTGCTTTCAATCTGACAATTGTGATGCCATTGGATCAGAGTACTGTTACTTGGCTCCCTGTTCTGCCAATGTTTTCAGCTCTTGTCACATGACCAACTAATGTTTCCATGATGCCTATCCAAAATTCTGGTACCATTGAACCAGCACTGGAATTGTTTTTTTTAAAAAGTGCCAGACTGAGCCTATAGAAAATATGTATTGTATACAATAATACAATTTGTTTAAAAAGAAAACAAGTTAAATTAATAATGATTATTTTGATTTATTTAGCAGAATTACATTGTGTTGTTCTATCCTATATATCCTACCCCCCTTTTCTTGGCCTGACACTGTTACTAGATGTCAGCTGACGACAGAAGAGTTGAGTTTCAAAACAAAAATGAGAGAGTAGGAAAAATCTGGTGATTTAATCTCCAATGACTCCATTCCCAGTAGCATTACCATGCCTTACCTTTCTGCTAAGCAAACAACTTGAACTGCTTATGTGTGGAAAAGCAATGGAATATAGTCATTGGTGCTGCCTGCTTTCATGTTGTGCAGGTCCAATAAGTTTAAGAAAAACAAAGGGTAACACTTTACTTGAAGGTATCTGCATAAGAGTGACATGACACTGTCATGACACATGAACCCTAACTCTAACCCTAACCCTAACTTGTCATGACAAAAACCGAATGACATTTACTAAAAGAAGCGTTATGTCATAAACGTTTATGACTTGTTTATAATGTTTATGACACGTCCATGACAGTGTCATGTCACTCTTATGTAGATACCTTCAAGTAGTGTAACCAAATAAAGTGACATTTTCAAGAAACTAGACATGCCAATCTTTGACTGAACCTGGTCCCAAGCTAAGCCTTTGCCCAAGCCAGAGCCACAAGGGACGCGCTTCTGCTTGGGTACCCCTTACTGGCTGTCAGAAAGAGACATCAGCAAAAGGCAGACCCCTTTCTTAAATATTCTCACTAAAGTGATCACTGTTTACATGGTGAGCACCAGCAGCAACTGGTTACAGGGGAGTAGCAGACAAAAAGCCAGCCTTGTGCTAAGGAATCACTGACAGGACTATGTGGGAAGCGGCATGTGGTTTTTTTATAAACTGTTTATTTTCACATTTTTCTTCTTACCATAAACATAGAAAAACAAAAGAGCAGGAGGGAAAAAAAAAAAAAAAAAAAAAGCACAGCAAATAAATAAATAGTTCTTACAGGTCTACTACGTCTACATTTAGTTAGTTAACAGTGTACATTTTGTACTTCATGTATACACAGGCATCGCATATACATATATATACATATACATACATACACATACACACATATATATATATATATATATATATATATATATATATACATATACATATACACATATATACACATACATACACACATATATGTATACACATACACACATACATACATTCTCAGGTTTTATACAGACCGTAGACCATATTTAAATACATTATTTGGGGGGGTTTCTTCTTTTCAATCCATATTAATGCATGTTATTGCTTGCCATTCATGGCCAAAACAATCTTTGAGGGGAGACCAGTCATTTACAAACGTATCCAGAGTTCCATCCAGTACATTATGCCTTCTTTCATATGGTAGCAGTGACAAAAGTTTTTCGCGCCAAAGAGTTAAAGTAGGAGAGTGTTCTTTAATCCAAACATGAAGAATGGAAAGGCGAGCAGCATATAGCATTATGGACATTATTTTTGTTACCGGCACACAGTTATTTACGCCAAGGATACACAGGCTGGGATCCAGTGGAACTTTAATCCCAAAAGATTTTTCAATTTCATGAACAACCGAAGACCAGAAAGCTGCAATTAAAGGATAGGACCATATTAAGTGGAAATAGGTTCCTGTATCCTTTTTACATTTAAGACAAAATTTTGTACATGTGTCATATTTACTTTGAGTTAAAGGAGTCACATGCAGCTTATTAATAATTTTATATTGTATTTCATATGATTTGTTTGATTTAGTTATTTGTCCAGCATGGTTTAATACTTTGTTCCATATCTGGTCTTCCAGTGTAACACCAAAGTCAAGTTCCCAACTTTGTTTGTGGCATGTGGTTATGTTAATTAAGGCCTCTTGGTTTGTGGCCAGCTCTAGCTCTTTGCTGCCCATAAATATGATTATTTTCAACTAGACAGTGTTTGATTAAACCTCATATAAAAAAAGGCCTTTGCCCAAATCAGAGCCCAAAAGTGAAGCTCTGACCCACTGGAGCTATCTGCTTTGGAATCCCCTACTGGCTGTCAGTAAGACACGTCAGCAAAACGTTAGTCTATATCGACGACATTCCACTTCCAGGACTGTTCAGGTGCCGCCGTAAATTCCGCTGGATGCCCCTCTTTTTAGGCCGGATGTCTGTCACCTTCCACTTTCTTTGTGTTGGCGTTCTAAACTACGGTGGATTTATGAGGACTATGGTTAACTGCTCCTCAGATCTCTGCAGGGTAAATCCAGACAGCTAGCTAGACTATCTGTCCAATCTGAGTTTTCTGTTGCACGACTAAAACAACTTTTGAACATACACGTTCCAACAATTTCCTTTCCGAGGTTATTTTGCAGAGGCACCGTCATTGTGTCTGGAGCTTAACACCGCCCAAGACGATTGTGATTGGTTTAAAGAAATACCAATAAACCAGAGCACGTTTTTCTCCCATCACAGAATGCTGTGTGGACTAGCCAGAACATGTAGAGAAACTTTTCTCATTTTTCATCGACCCGCTCCTCACTGAGCGCAGTGCGTAGTGTGTGCGTAGCGACCGGGCCCAAATGCTCCGCCTACACTAACGCCAGCATCCTCCCTTCACCACACATTTAACAAATATAAGAGGCCTATTTTATTTTGTCCACGTTGCTTTGGGGTCAACTTTTGTGATCCAGGCTTAGGTACCTTACTGCTTTATATTCCATTCTATTTTTGATATATTTTATGTTGAATGTCATCTGTGTTTTCCTTCTCATAGGCTAAATAAAGGTATTCCCACCATAGATTGGTGCATAAAAGTGTATCAGAATGCAGGAAATTAGTCTTTGATGCTCAAAATAACCCTAGGGGAGGACACCCAGACCCCACACTTTGATATGCCCCCCCAGGCCCATTCAGAGCCAAGAAAAAGAAAGTGGTACAGTATACCCACTACAGTACATTAAACTACGCCACTGGCTGCACCTGTACTCACCCTCTGTATGAGACACTCTGTAGGAGCGCCTGTCTCTTTAATCCCTCCTCCCGAAAAAGCCCAGTCTGCTCTGATTGGCCAAAGTGTTTCTTGGAATCTCCGGTGCGCTCCAGTTTTGTTTCACTAGCTAGTATCAGCTGGAGCTACTGCAACGGAGTATATAGCAGGACTTTGTACTGTGAAAAATCACAAATAAAGGCTTCTAAACCTAATACTACACAACCGGACATGTCCCAACAGCAAAGAATTTGGGGAGAAATGACCAGGATTGGCCGCCAAGATTATGTTGCGTTAGCATACAGCTACTTAATAGTTAACAGTATGCTAACGTTAGATTGGAATGGAACGAAGCAGCGCTTTCTAACATCAATAATCGCAGATAAAGGCTTCTAAACCAAACACTACCCAATCGGACATGTTTCAGCAGTAATGCGACCCGGAATTGGGGAACATTTAACAACATTGGCAGCCCAGATGACATTGTTTACTGCTGTTAGCCATGTAGCTGCTATAGTTATAGGACACTAATAGAATATAGCAGCACTTTCTACTGTCAAAAATAAAGGCGTTTAAACCAAATACTACATAAACAGAAAATGTTTCAGGAGTAATGTGACTCGGAAGTGGGGAGAATTTAACAACACTGGCAACCAAGATGACATTTTACTGCCGTTAGCATGTATTTACATGCAACAATGTTAACATCGCAGTGTCTTAAAAAAAACACTCCAGTCCTGCCTTCCTGGAGCAGATGACCAATCATAGTCCGGCTTAGAGTTGCGTAACACTTAGCCGAGGGTAGAAAAAACTGTTGAAACCGGAGCGTTCAGAACAGTTGGAAATCTGAACGTTTTAGCTCACAGGGATTTCTCTAAAATACGTTTACCTCATTATTTGAATTTGAGTTTTGGCCACGTTTAACATGAAAATCCAACATTATAACATTGAAAATATGACAGAAAATACGGAAAAGCATAATATGTCCACTTTAAGTCTACCACCAGTAGGAATCCATTTGGGCCACAGGGGACTAAAAGGATGGCAGCACCTGGGATTGTTGTGCAAAAGTCTATCAGGCCATAAGTTTTGATATCCCCTAATAGTTGTCTTTACTTGTTTTTTTCTTCTTGGTTTGTCTTCAAATCATGACCTTTTTTAAGAGTAGATTTGTCTATTTGTCTATTCCATGCAATGTGGACTTTTGCAACCCATTTAAAATCAAGTTGGTCACCCAGCTAATTAACAGTAGGGGTTTGTACAGAATGTACATTTTAAGATTATGTCAGTTTATCTCTATGCAATCGTATTTTCTACTACTGCTTAGCTGACAAGAAACAAAGTTCAGTTGTTTCTTGGGGTTTTAGTTTGATGGGAACGACAGCGTGATTGTTAATTCTTTGTCTTTTGAAATCTTCCTGTTTCTTTCTTCTTCTAGATGATGCCCAGTTGAATGTTAATGTATTAACTTGGGTTTGTTGTCCACTTGTTCAGGTTCTACATGGTTGGTTACTGTGACCGCAGTCACCGCATCGCTGTTGGAGCTCGCCAGGGTTCAGTGGCCCTCTACGATGTCCGTACCGGAAAATGCCAGGTACATTAAAAACTCTACACCGCTCATCTAATTAGTTCTATTGTTTGATTACAACAGGAAGAAAAAGCCAAGTCAAGCTTTCGCCTGCTTTTACAGTTTTATCCATCCATCCATCCATCCATCCATCCATCTCTGTCCATCTCTTGCTTAATCATTCATCCATTCATCCATATACCATCCATCCATCTGATGAACCTCTTCTCCTTCGTCTTTTTTACAGTCTATCATCAAACGTCCATCATTTGATTCATCTGTCCAACTCCCCTGTCCAATTGTTTCTTACCTATCTTAAAAAAATTTCTGTACAGCCATGAAAAGGATTTATTACATCTAATTACAGGAGAGCAGTAAGAATGGGTGTAAATAAAGAGAAAATTAGGAGAAAATAAGATGGAAGCAGGAGAGGAGTTTTGCCTCGACGTATTTTTCTCTCTCAGTAATTGATTAATGATGAAGCAGTGACTCTCTTATCACGTTTTTTTAAATCTTTGAACACATTTATGTTTTATTGTGTGTGAGATTGTGTAGTGTATGTGATTTGTGTGTGCTACTTGCCTTTGTTTGTGTGTATTTCTGTGCGTGTGTTTGTTGGTAATTTGCTGCGTATTGATTTGCAGTAACCTGAGCAGTCTGGTCTGGTGCAGGGGGTCATTTATATCTGATAACAGCACTGGCCCCTGTTCACCCGACATTTAGTTTGTGTGTGTGTGTGTGTGTGTGTGTGTGTGTGTGTGTGTGTGCATGGTCTAAAAACAGAAGACACTTTTCCTTTGAGTGTTATTTACAGTAATTAACAGTTAATTGATAATGGCATTGTGGAAGGAAACAGTTTAAACAGTGTGTGTGTGTGTGTGTGTGTGTGTGTGTGTGTGTGCATGCATGCATGCGTGCGTGCGTGTGTGTATGCGCGCGCTGTAACCATTTCAAGCATTTCATTTCAAATGTAGAGTAAGATAAAACTATCTCCTTCATTAATAGGGCTGGATATCTTTTAGGTTTTATTTGTTCTGATTTTTATTGATTCTTGGTACTTACTGAAACATGTTTTCAAGTCTGGCCCAATTATTTCAACAAGAAAGAAACCAAATTATGTTGGAATCAACATTTATACGATCTTTTAATGCCATAAAATGTTGTCAAAAGTGAGGACCATTCTATTAACAACAGACAGAATTACAGTATGGTTATAGGGCATAGCAACTCACTATGTCTCATCCTTTTTGCTCAGAGCTGTATTTAAATCTGTGCAGTTATGCCAATAACAATCTACTAAAGCTAGTGGCATGGCTTTAGGGAATACAAAACCAGTTGGTTCGGTCCACTACATTGGTCCAGACTGAAATATCATAAAAGCTATTAGATGGATTGTAATGAAATTTTGTACAGACATTCATGGACTCCAGGGGATAAATTCTACTGACTATTTGATCCCTTGATTTTTTTTCTAGTGCTGCCACAAGATTGAAATGTCTAGTTCAGATTTTTTTTGATACTTTAATACTGTATGTGTGAACAGTGTTAGACTTGTTATTGTGAAGCAGCTAGTCTATATCTACGACATTCCACTTCCGGGATTGCTCCGGTGCCGTCGGAAATTCCGCCGGATGTCCCTCTTTTCGGCCAGATGTCTGTTACCTTCAGCTTTCTTTGTGTTGTAATTTTAAACTCTGGTTGATTTATGAGGACTGTGGTTAACTGCTCCTCAGATCTCTGCAGGGTAAATCCAGACAGCTAGCTAGACTATGTTGTGTGGACTAGCCAGACCCTCCGCAGTGCTGTGGAGGAAGGTCTGGCAATGCGAGACTATGAAGCAGCTTACTGTAGCTTTGGTCAGTGACCATGATCATCAAGTCCTTGGTTCATATAGGTCTACATTAAAAACACTGGTATTTGTCTGCACCTTCTTTGTCTGCAGATCAGTTTTAAATATCACAGGGAGGAATGTGAAGACAAGAAACTGTGGTGATCAGACGTTCAATAGAGCTGCAAATGAGAGACTTTTACTGCAGTTGGGTGACACCTTACAATTTCTGTTGTATCGAAAAACACTTGTGCAGTAGTAGTAGAGAGAGAGAGAGAAAATGCGAGTAGTTGGAGCGGGGTTTTCCGCAGCACTTTGCCGTTAAGGCGCCGTCAAAAAAAGAAGACGTATATGAGCGATATCCGCCGTGTTACTCGGCGTCCGGTTTTCTCCCTTTCATTCCAAACCACGCAGTTGACAACCTGCAGGTGGAGGCGGTGGAGACAGGCACGGACATAAACGCCGCTGTGGACTTGTCAGTCTTGCAAGCGGTTTCAGGAAAGTTGCTGTATGTGTCCGACAATGCACAGAACATTAACCGGTACAAGCCTACAGCTGTCAGTGTGTCAGAGGCTCCCGGACGGTGAACTGAGACTCCGTTACCTGCTTGTCAAAAATCGCCACTTACTAGCTAATAAATTAGTCTAAGGTAAACGCTAGCTATCAGTAAACAGAAGTGACGTGGTGGCTGGCGTCTGTTTGTGTGCGTGCGTGCGTGCGTGCGTCGGCCCGCCCGCGAAGCTCCGACCTGCAGAGGAGCAGAAGAAAGTATAGCTGCACCTTCGCCAAAATGAAGACTGAAAAACAGAACTACAGTGCCTGACAAAAGTCTTGTCGCTCATCTAAGTTGTAGGAACAACAAATAATAACTTGACTTGTAGTTGATCATTTGGAATCAGAAATGGTTTATATGAAAGGCAAAGGCTTCTGGATTATGCTTATTATACCAAAATAAAGTTTGGTGGAGGAAAAATCATGGTTTGGGGTTACATGCAGTATGGGGGTGTGCGAGAGATCTGCAGAGTGGATGGCAACATCAACAGCCTGAAGTATCAACAAATTATTGCTGCCCATTACATTCCAAACCACAAGAGAGGGAAAATTCTTCAGCAGGATGGCGCTCCTTGTCATACTTCAGCCTCCACATCAAAGTTCCTGAAAGCGAAGAAGGTCAAGGTGCTCCAGGATTGGCCAGCCCAGTCACCAGACATGAACATTATTGAGCATGTCTGGGGTAAGATAAAGGAGGAGGCTTGGAAGATGAAACCAACGAATCTTGATGAACTCTGGGAGTCCTGCAAGACTGCTTTCTTTGCTATTCCAGATGACTTCATCAATATGTTATTTGAGTCATTGCCGAGACGTATGGATGTAGTCCTCCAAGCTCATTTTCTTTTTCCCAAGGCACCATGACTTTACGTACGCTCTGATGTTATTTTAGCATGTTTGTGTATTCACAATAAAGTATAATTTCTACCGTACATTGCTGTATTTTTGTATGCGACAAGACTTTTGTCCAAGCCAAATCTGACCTTTCTGTCCTAATTCAATGATAAAACTCAATGAATGATACAAACCTTTATTTTGGTATAATAAGCATAATCTAGAAGCCTTTGCCTTTCATATAAACCATTTCTGATTCCAATTGATCAACTACAAGTCAAGTTATTATTTGTTGTTCCTACAACTTAGATAAGCGACAAGACTTTTGTCAGGCACTGTATTTTGGTACAAACATTTACTCGCCATGTGGCAGATAGTCACATAGAAATAGATATAATGTATTATTTAAATTTAATATTTAGTGTTTAATAAATAATTGTTAAATGCAGTACAGAGTCTGTAGTCTATCACAAACACTCGACTAATGCTGCAAACATTTGACAGCCAGTATGAATTACCTGGGAGAACATACGGGTCACAAACGGCAATTCCACAACTGTACAACAGCGTGAAAGACGACATACTAAAGGAGATCAAAGGCATATGTGGATATTTAAAATGTCTTCCAGTTCCAGTGTTAAATATTCTTTAGAAATAAAAGTTGATTGATCTTTGAAAAGGTGTACCTGCATTATTATGTCATTATCATTATATTAGATGAAAATGGTCTCAGAACGACAATATTATCGTTTATCGCAATAATTTCTGGGACAATTTATCGTCCAGCAAAATTTGTTATCGTGACAGGCCTAATAGTACGCCAAGTTATTGTGTATAACGCTGAGGTAAAAAAAGGGATAGTATGTCAAAAATGTTTGCTCTCAAGAATTAATGAGAAAATCTAAAAGCATGTCTCTTTACAAAACCTCTTACTGTGAAAACGCTTCAAACCAAAACCCTTCTTGGCGCTTAAAGGTAAATATGTAACATTTCTGCATTAAAAGGTCTAAAAACGACTATACCTATGTTATATAATTTGTTGAGTTGTTTACTTACACTATCCCAAATGTTTCCAACAATGTTCAAACCCAGAGAAATCTGTTATTTTATTTTAATGACACGGGATGTTACATTTAGTCGTCTGTCGCCGCGGTGTTGTGCTGAAATTCTCCCCCCTTTAGCGTTTAGCGGTCTTCTTTACAGTTACGTTTGACCCAGAAATGGTGACTGTCCTGCAGACAAAAGGTGAAGGTGGGGAGAATTCCAGCAGCAACACCCGGCAGCCATCCCATGGATGTAGGCGTATCCTCAGCCGTTATCTCAGGGGCCACAGCTCAGCCCCAACCGCGAAGTAAGTCTCTCTGCGGTGATGAGTAACGTTACAACAAACCCTTTCCCCCCCGGTGCTGAAAACATCCAAAAAGTGACACTGACGTGAAATTAATTGTGATATTGTGGTTTTAGCTGCTGGCTAATGTTAGCTTGCTTGCTCACTAACTGGTCAACTACCAGTAACAAATCAAATCAAGAAAACATAATCATGTGGGAAAACTGCAGCTATTTTATCAGAATGACATGCTTAAACGTTACTAAACGTAACGTGGATAAAACTGTAACGGATAAACCCATCCGTGAACAGATATATTAATCGGCAACGTGCATAATGCCACTTCACGACGTCATCAAAAGTCTGTTTAGATTGAGAGACTTCTAGCGGCAGAAAATTACATATTGTACGTTTAATGCTTTTCAAAAAGACGTTAATTTTATTATTATTTATCAGTGATACTTAACATTCACCCCCTGTAGACCTGAAAGGTGGCTTTACAACCTGTTGTGGTGTCCTCCTTCACAGACAACAGCAGCTGTCAGAATCAGTCAAATTCCAATAGAGACAAGTTTTCAATGTGGAAATAAAGTTGTAACATGTCCACAG
Source organism: Sander lucioperca (assembly GCF_008315115.2). Classification (NCBI taxonomy): domain Eukaryota; kingdom Metazoa; phylum Chordata; class Actinopteri; order Perciformes; family Percidae; genus Sander; species Sander lucioperca. The sequence continues at coordinate 28,660,307 of NC_050186.1, read as the reverse complement.
AACCGTGTAAACTTTTGGATGAATAGCAACATACAATCTGGGTTAAAATCTGCTCTTTATATAAACAGTCGCTGTCAAATCTGTACGATGAGCCTTGCTTAGTCAGTAGGCAGATTTATTGCCCAATGAAACACTTTGATTTCTAGCTCATTTTAATCAATGCGAGAATTAAAAAAGAGAGATGAAGAAAATCAAGAGATGGTCCTAAGAATGGATGATGGATTAAAAGAAGGAAAAGAGGATATAAGAGGGGAGAAAGGGGATACAAAGGGAGAAGAGGAAGGAGATGAGAGGCAGAGTTTTTGTTCGCGTGCGTGCGTGTGTGTGTGTGTGTGTGTGTGTGTGTGAGTGCGTGCGCGCGTGCGTGCGTCTGTGTGTGTGCGTGCATGTGTGTGTAAGTGCGTGCGTGACTGCGTGCATATGAACGTTTGTCCAACTGTAGCTAGCTAGTCCCTGCATGACCATCTGCCACAGCTTTGATCAGCCTCCGTGAACAGCCCTTTGTAAGCTGCATTACTCTGTGTGTGTGTGTGTGTGTGTGTGTGTGTGTGTGTGTGTGTGTGTGTGTGTGTTTTTGTCCAGCTGCTTGCTCTGCTTCTTTAATAGACTACTGAGTCTACTAATTGAACACAAAGAAACAAACTGACTGATCTTTCTCTCTGTCTGCATCTGTTTCTTTCTGTAACCACTCACACCAGAGAAAACGTGCTGCAACTAAAAGGTGTAGCTCTGCCTCACAGTTAACACCTCCCACTGCACAGCCCATCAGTGTAGCTGGCCATACACTGAATAATCGCATGTGCTTAAGATAGATTTATACTTGATGCAAGGGGTTAACTGCAGTCTTACCATAGGTACCCATGGCATGGGTTTTGATTTATAGCTCAGCGTCTGATTTCCATTGATATCATCACCACAACAGGGACGGTTTTGCGAGATGTGTGTTACTTATAGGGGAAGACTACTGAGTTGTTCTTGAACTTGCTTAATGTTGTCTTTACTATCAACAGCATCCAGCGCATCAGATACTTGGAGAAAAGCCTCGCTGGCTCCACGCACAGCTATGCCTCAACCCCTCAACGCACTTATAAATCCACCTTTAGGATTGTTAGTTTAAGGCTTGCACATTTGCAGACCTACCACAAAATGAACTTCTGATCTGATCTTGATATTTATTTGGGTCTTTAAGTTAACAAAAATAAAACAATTCTTAAAACTGGAAACAGTAGTGTATCTGTCTGCTCACAACATAATGAATCTGCATTGGATGCATTCCTACTAAAGCCAGCAAACTCAGTTAGCTGTACAGTTATTGTAGTGCTATCTCTACCCAATTGTAAGCAATGTTAGCATTACCTATACAAAAAAACACACTTGTTTAGCTGTAATTGTAGTTCTGTTGGTATCCAGTTTGCACTGTTAGCATTCCCTGTCGGAACCAACAGAATTGGTTAGCCGTAAATGTTGCACTTACTGTACTCAGTTGTTAGCATTTTTATCATTTCGTATTAAAACCAACAGACTTCTGAAACCGATTGATCAAAGAGGTGTAGGCTGAAGTCAGTATTGCACCTCTTTTACATTACAACATTATTAACATTTATGAATAAGCTTAAAAAAAATGCAGACCGAAAACTACAAGTCATTCACACAACATATATAATAATAGAATATTTATATTTGTCTATCCAGGTAACAACTGAATTCACACTTCCTGTTTGTTTGTGCTGTTCTGTACAACGTTAACTGGACCAGCTTACACACATCCAGCTGCTTTTGTATTTACAGTATCTGCTCCAGCCTTGGCTGATGTGGCCTATTCTACATGATGCAGCTTAATATAACACATCAATATAAAGTGTTTGAATATGCAATGGGTTTTTTGTGGGTTTTAAACCAAAAAAATGATTTACTGTAACACTTATGGTAGATGCAGAAACATCACTAAAAAATGTAATACACAATGTGTGACGCAACTTTCTGTGAAAAAAACCTTTGTATTGGTTAACATAGAAGAGGCGGGGTTTTAGAGCTGTCAATCTTAGTCACAGGATGGAAATAAGATGGAATGAGCCTTCTGTATGACACACACACACACACACACACACACATACACATACACATACACAGTCGAGTCCCCCAGGCGTCAGGTGTATTGAAGTACAGAGTGCTGTAAATGGTTTCAGTGTGCTTCACTGCTCTCTGATAGGCTGATTGATTTGGTAGGCAGTCCACCGTGACACACACACACACACACACGCACACACACACACACACGCACGCACACACACACACACACACACACACACACACACATACTAAATATATATGAAAGCATCAATATTTGATGCACATTTAAACAGGTCTGCAACCTGTTTCTCTCTCTATACACATATTTCTGTTCCTTTTATTTTTCATTTGATAATTCATAATAAACTAATTACATTTTCCAATTCATATTTGTATTTCCTGGTTATGTCTTTAAATTCATATAAATACATATACGTTATTATTAAGCAGCTGTAGCTCAGGTGGTAAAACAGATTAGTTAATCCCCAGCTCCACATGTCTAATTGTGCCTGAGCAAGACAATAAACCCCAGATGCCAAATGAATGTAATGAATACACAGTTTCAAAAGGCATTTGAAGTTCAGTCATCTAGATCTTAAAAACTAGATGTTGGTGTCATATTTAATTCTCATCAGCTTAAAGATTATTTGGTTTGAGCTGATGAATGTTTGCAGACAAACTGTGTCCACTCTGTTGGCCTTTTGATCATTTTGCCTTTAACGTCCTTAGCGATGGTAAATGTGATTTGGGATCTCGCCAAATAGAAAATAATGGAGGAGAAAGACTGACACAGGTGAAGGATAGAAAGAAGGTTGAAAAAAGGAATTGTAAAAAGGTGAGAGAGGTAGGAAAGAAAGAGAGGTAGACCAGAATACAGGCTGGAATGCAATCCAAAAAATTCAGCTTTTTCTCAGCCAATACTGCTGGTAATAATAGGATTTCCCCTAAAAGGAAGAGAGAGAGAACGAATTAAAAAGATGAGATTTTCATTTCATTGCGTTATTATTATTTTTCTGCTTTAATCGCCACAGACGCGTTATTATTTCATGGTCTGGATGCCTGAGGCAACGCATCTTAATCTTATCTGGAGTTTGTAATCCCAGTCACAGGCAGAGGTGGGGATTTCTGAGAGGGCGTTTATTGCGTTACACACCCTGCATCTGGTGGGACTGTTTATTGTGTTACACATGGCGCAGCGCCGCTTTATTTTGTCCCCTGAGTTCTGGAGGCGAATGGCAGCATCTGTTGGACCAGAAGCTGCCTCTCATCTGATGGAATTAACTCGTCCAAACCAAACACTTACTGTCAAGGAAAATCTGGGCGGCATGGCGGCAAAACAAGTTTTTCTGAGATGCCTCGATGAAATTTCAACAAGGACCAAAATGTGTTCTTTATCTCATCTTTATTACAAAATAGGATTTATTGAAGTCAGGGTTTGAACCGCGAGCTGCTGCTGCTTCAGTAGATTCATCAGCAATAGGAATCGTGTGGAAAACTCAGCGTTTGCTGTCCTTAGCTACTATGGGTGATGAGGAACATTATGAAGAAGTTTGACGTTTTTTTTTTTTTTATAAAACTACTTTGATACTATAAAGTGGCTATTTTTCCCAGTCTGTTTTTCATCTGTGAAAAGGTTCTATAAAACCTCAATAACACTGTGTTACACTTCATTATCTGATGAAATTGAGACCAGCAGCTGTATGCAAAGCCAGCGGTAACAAGACTGAAAAGACATATCATAACTGAACTTGATATGTAAGGGCAGGACTGTATTTAAAAAACAAAAGCAGTATTTGAAAGTACAGAAACATACAAAAAATAAAAATCTAGAGCACTAGTTGACTTAGTTTATCATTTCAGGCCCTGATTAATATTCCTATAAAGTCCATATTGTGACTTAGTACATATCTGATAGGGTTTAGTGCTTTACAGTTTAATACAAACATTACTTTACTAAGTATTTGTATTTATACCTCATACTATATTTAGTTTTTATTTATCATATAGTGACATATGTTGTAGCTACTTTGAGTTAGCACAGCAAGTTTATAATATTCTTTTAGTATAATAGTACAGGGGACTCTTGGTCTGTGCATCCTGTCCAGACAACAGGGGGTGTTGGCAAAATATTTTTAACACCCATATCAGGATCGATACACTGCTGTGGTGTTATTGGTTGTTACCAACAGTTTACTGCAGTGACTCTAGAGGCCGTGAAGTTTTACATTAGGGCGGTGGACAGAGTCATGTCTTCATTCTGATGTTTGGATGTGACATGTTTGCAGTGTGGTAAGCACACAAACGTGTGAGTTGCAACTGATGAAGCCTGTCTGTCTGTGCATCTACTGTACCTAGGGATGTTAATGAATAATCGTTTAACCGTTAACTGACAATAAGAATTTTGACCACTTAATACTATCAGTTAAACAGTTAAAACAGTAATATTAAAACAAAAATTAAAAACAAGTTATTAAACAACTTTTTTTGCATTGTAAAAGAAAAATAATCTAAACAACAATACGCTGAACAGTAGGGCTGGGTACAGAATTCAATACTTTTTAGGCACTGACCAAATTGCCTCTAAAGCATTGAGTATCGAAAAATGCTTTGTCATTCAATACCCGATTTCAATACATAAGGAGTAAATCTCATCAGCGTCAGTAAGCCAATCAGCAGGCAGCATGCTTCTACCAAGATCTAATAATGTCTGTGATTTGCTCTAACATTACACACAGAGGCAGGCTCACGTAGTAGGAGCTGAAAAATAAAAAGATTTGTGCCGTAACGTGTAATGTTGTAATTTATTTTTGTTTTATAAAATTGGTATCGAAAAAAAGTATCCTTTAGGAACTAGTATCGAAGTCACGGTATTGGTATCGGTACCGGTATTGAATATTTTTTAACGATACCTAGCCCTACTGAACAGCGATCAGTTTTATCTAAAAGCAACTGTTTTCATTTCTATTTTCATACAAAGCACTGTAGAAGCTGCAATTAGGTCGGTTTAATATTAGTTGTAGCAGTAGTACTGTATCATAGTAGTACATTGGGTGTACTGTGTACTGATTTAAAGTTGTTGCTGTTGCATTAATATTTGGTTATTTCCCTTTCCTTTCCTAGGGACTGTTTTTTGGTAAAAAGTATTTCCAATGAAAACTGTTCACCTGTTTTACATGATGTATTCATTTTCTTCTTAAGACTCACATGTTTACATCACATCACTCTTTGCAAGCAGGGAGCTTCTTTGTTTTTCTTCTTTGGGAATTGTTTTCTTTACTGGATTTGAGCCTGATTTTTATTACAAACACAGTAATGTGAAATAAATCTCTTTAAATGATTCACTGAACCTGTGCCTGTACAAGAGTTTTCGCTAAGATACATGAGTTTAGCTGCTGTAAAAAATGGTTTATTTGGTTTAATGAGTCTGTTTCACTTTCTCTTTCCCACTCCAGAACATCCATGGTCATAAGGGTCCTATCACAGCAGTGTCGTTCGCCCCTGATGGCCGTTACCTGGCAACGTACTCAAATGCTGACAGCCACATCTCCTTCTGGCAGGTGAATGACACACACACACACACACACACACACACACACACATAAATACAGATAACATTGAGTCTTAAAGATTTAGTTTTTTAAGTTCAGCCATCACAGGTGACATTCATTCTGCTTTAGTAAACAGTTGTTCAGAGTTCTTTTCCTACTCCTAGTTTTGAAGTTGGTCTGAAATGAAATTCCAGCAGCTTTTTAGGTGCCTTGTTTCTCCAGCCATTAGGATCATTAGTGTGCTGGCAGAGGGAAGCATCTGTTCACACCCGAGGACTAACTAAGTCCTCATTCAGCCTTTCTTATTGCAGTTTAAAACATGTAACAGTGCTGCCAATGGCAGTATAGCCATAAAGGAAAAGTCAGAGCAGGATAGTAACGGCATGATTTTAAATCAGTCAAACTTTAAACTCATCTTACCAGCTCTGGTATTTTGGTGTTAAAAAGGTTCATCCACAGTTTTGCAGCTGAACCAAACTAAAGAAATCAACCATGAAAAGTAAATTTAGTATGAGTAACTTCTGTTGTGTGTATTTAGCAGCTGTGTTGTAAACCCACTCACACCAGTACAAATACATTACTACTGAGACTTATCTGATGTAAACTGACTTTAATTTTTGGGATTAGAGATAAGATTTGTTTGGCAACTGAAACATTTACAAAAACACCTTCAGTTTTTTTTCCGTGGAAAAAACATTTGCAATAATGTGAGGTCCCTCAAACAATGCTGTGCACTATTAGTCATGTAAGTATTTATTCTTTTTTTTTTTTAAATCTTTAGTTTATCATATGCTATACATACAAAAACTGAATAAATTGCAAATCAAAGTTCCAGTGCACAAAAGAAATATGAACATATAAATAAGCAATAACACAAAGTCAGCGGACCAATCACACATGTAAATGCTAAACACATACACACAGACAGACACACCTATCTTCTTCCCAGAACTGTTATTTTGAATGAAAGGTCTTTACGACCTCTGACACGACTGTCTGCAGACACACACACACACACACACACACACACACACACACACACACACACACACACACACACACACACACACACACACACTAATGGCATTACTGTAAGCATAAACCGCTGCTAGCGCGCCGGCAAGACGGCTGCTGTGGTAATGAGCTGGCAGACGCTCTGTCGGTGTGTGTGTGTGTGTGTGCGTGCGTGTGTGTGTGTGTGTGTGTGTGTGTGTGTGTGTGTGTGTGTGTGTGTGTGTGTGTGAGAAAGAGAGTGAGAGGGGCGGTGTCGTCTCAGGAAACGATAGAGTTTCTACTCCGTTTTTTCCTATACACATACACACACTCACACACACGCACACAGTCTCACTGTGTGCCTTCTTCTCAGGACGCATCGACACAAGCATCACGGGTTAAACTCAATGTTTCCTCAGAGAGTTTAGGAGTATCATCACTAACAGGAACTGATGATAAGGGTCTTCTTTCCAAAATGTTAAATAACTTATTACACAAATATTAGACAATACAGTTTGTATACAATCTATACTAAGTACCAACAGAATAGGGAAGATAAAGCAGGTAAAAACTTTGAAGCACAGGAAAGTTTCAGCTCTGATTACTCAGATACGAAGAATATCCTTGTGGCTAAGTATAAATTGGCTTTTATTTAGCTTTTAACTATGAGCAATGGGTACTATGAACAGTTATAACCATATTAATGAGTTGTAAAGTGGGAGAATTTGCTGGTTTCACAAGTATGTTTTCCCACTCTAAACTTCCATTTCCAAGTTTTCATCTCTCATTGATCTCCTCAATGTTCTTCAACATACAACACACAGGAGTCTCCTGGATAATCTCACCATTCCATGTTTATGATATGACCAGACCAGTTTTAATTATTTATAACTTAGTTTCAGAGCAATCGTTTTCTTCCTGTCACTTTGGTATGGTGGATAGCTCTAAATACTACAATACCCATGAGACTTAAATGCCTTTGCTATGGAAAAGAAAACACCCAGTTTTGAATCAGATCTGGAGCAAATTCAGAATACTACTAATTATTATTGCAGTGAGGAACAAAACATGTCACCTGTTACTGAATTCATCCAAAACTGATCCAGAATTAAGCTATGTTTGATCAGGTTTCCAAGAGTAATCTAGCATTATCAATTTTGATCATTTGATTTCTTTTTTAAACCCATTTATATGGCAAAAATATTAAATATTTTCTGATTTAAGTTTGTCCAGTGTGAGTTTGAAAATATGAATTTAGATGTTGGTAAGTGTGTATCTTGTTCTCCTCAGATGAACACCAGTCTGCTGGGCAGCATCGGGATGTTGAACTCGGCCCCTCAGCTCCGCTGCATTAAGACCTACCAGGTTCCTCCTGTGCAGCCGGCGTCCCCGGGCTCCCAGAATCACCTGAAGCTCGCCCGCCTCATCTGGACCTCCAACCGAAACGTCATCCTCATGGCCCACGACGGCAAGGAGCACCGCTTCATGGTCTAAACCAGATGTGTATCTCCAACTGAGTCCTTGTTGTTGTATTTGTTTGAGGGGAGTCTCTGAAATGCTGCAGCATGGATTCACTCAGTGGTCACTTTAGTTTTAGTTTCAAATATGTATCCTGAGCTGCTGAGTCTACACTGAGTCTAAAAATAAGTGAGGCTGATGGTAATGGCTCAGGTGGTTCCATTCAAAGGTTTGTCTTAAAAACCCAGCTCAGGTCCAGGATTGGACTGGATGAATCTTTTGTTTTTATCTTCCATAGTGATCATTGTGAGGAAACACTCTGTAATTTATAAAAAAAAAAAAAAAAAAAGCTGTGATAGAAGGCTTGTTTACATTATGATTTGCATCAATGTATTTTTTTAGTTAACATCTTCTTGTCATTCCTATTTATTTGCTGTTTTTGCTGGATGTCACAGATCTCCTTTGTCACCAACTTGTTGCAGCCATTTTGGGTCCCAACTGTTTTTTAAAGTCAGCCTTTGGCTTGCTCCCATTGGCTGCCCTCCTAGTTTCTATTTTATTTCAGTGCTAAATAAGATTTTTTTTTTTTTAAATGTGCAATTATTTGTGGGTTGACTTTGCAGAAACACTGATTTGAATATGGATAAATAAATCAATCTTGGCTGCATTTTCTTTTCTCTATATTACTGTTTGTATCGGAATCAAAAAATTAAACACCCTAGAGTGAATTTCTTTAGTTTTAATTTCTGGAATGAATTATTTATGTAGATTGAAGAAAATTCTCCATTGCTCTCTTGAAGGCTTTGGTACTCTCCAACCTCTGTAAGACAAGTACACACTTTACACATTTAAAACTGCGTGTGTGTGTGTGTGTGTGTGTGTGTGTGTGTGCGCACGTGCGTGCGTGCGTGTGTGAGAGAGAGTTCTTTGGTGTTTGCTTTTACTTTTGTGACACCTTCAAGGCTTTTCCACCCTCTAAGCTTCATGCAGCAATGTGTGTGTGTGTGTGTGTGTGTGTGTGTGTTTACACCCAAATGTATTTTCACATACACACATTCTCACTTCAGACTGCTCGTCCTAAAAGCACGATCACAGTACATCTTTAGACACTGGAGGTGCAGCATTACTCACTGCAGACATTCAAAAGGACAAAAAGCAAAAAGCATAACATTATTTTAGTCATATTTTAATGGCATACTAGCAACATTGTATAATTCTGCAAAAGGGGTTCTGGTATATAGGTCCTAACTCAGTTTAGTTCTTGAGTTTAGTTTCTATGGCTCCTTAGTACCTGATCTGTTTGGTCCAAAACAAAAACACTCTTTTTTTTTTTTATGATTATCTATCCGAGTTGGTCATTTTTCTTTACAAATTCTCCATTTTCTTGATTTCACTTTGCGTTGAACACAACATCAGCTTTGTTCACCCGCTTGGAGTCAGTTTTGGCTGTCAAGTGGTTCTGAGTCAGTTTAGTTTATTCAGCCCTTCTCTGTTTTATTTAATACCATCCAGGTTCCATGGCTTCCTATGTCTACATGTTGGTTCAAGTTCCCAAGTGAACCTTTTCTTTTTTCTTTTTTCCATTGATTGTGGGTCATGTCACACAATTCCTCTGGCATTGCTGGAATCTCTCACAATGTAAAAACTGTTCTGGAGTTTGAAGGAAAATAGCAGCTTTCTCCTTTCTTGCCTCGTTTGGGGATTGTGTGTTTGTTTGCAGATGACAACGCTTTATATTTTACTGATAGATGTCAAGACTTCTTTGTCTTTTGCAGCTTTCCTTTTTCATTCATCCTGCTCCAAATGTGTACATGTACAGAACGTACCATCAGAACTGCTGTCTAATGTAATCTGTTAATCGTGTACAGTGAGTTTGGATCCTCTTTGGTGTATTTGTTGTGGCTAACGTGACTGTCTGCCTGGCACTGACTAGAATTTATCTGTTTAAGTCAATTTAAAACTTTATATTTAGGAGAACATTTTAAATGTCACAGTATTCCATTTACATCTTTAGGTGTTTGATGAAGATCTTGACTTTCATTTTATTAAGAGAAACAATAGGTGAATGGGACACATTTACAGTTTAATATTTTTCTTTTAAAAGAAAACGGCGTCTGTTCTCTTAAATGTTGCTGACATTCCTTATTAATAACAGCGGGTACAACAAGTAGTTTGTTATCCTGGAACTAACCATATCCATCGCGTCTTATAATTTCGCAGGAATGCTTTAGTGGTGTGATCTTTTGAAAGAGTAGTTGAAAATCTTGTTTTTGTGACCTCCAGTTCGCACCTTGCTTCAGTGATGTAGAAGTGTACTCCACGGTGTATCAGTACACCATGAGATCACGGGTAGGTGTCAATCATTCGACCTCTGGCTTGGAGGTTTCCCACCATGACTCTCATTTATGGATGGAGAAACATTTTTGCACATAATACCTTAACTGTTGGACAGGACCTTCTTTTTTTAAATGTTACTGTTTTAGTGCTCAGAAATATATGCAGAAAGAGAAATATATATATACAGATGTGATATTTAGAGTGACTGTTTTCTGTCAGAATTGGACAGAATTTAGATTTTGACTTTTGTACATCTCGGCAGCCACTGGCATGTTTGAAGAATTTGGCACACATGGATTTGACAAGACACTTTAATAGCTTTAATTCTATATTTTCCACTCTTCCTTCTCCCTCCTTTCCTCCCCTCCCCTTCTCTTCCCTCTTCTCCTTCCTCCATCTCCTGTCCGTTTCATTAGTGCTGTCAGAAAGCTTCTAACACTGTTACACACCTGTAAACTTGAGCGTGTCAAAGCTTTTCACAAGTTCTTCCTCTCTTCAAAAAACATATCCAGCAGCTCGTCAGACGGGTTTCTGAAACCACACACACACACACACACACACCACACACCACACACCACACACACACACACACACACACACACACACACACGTCAAATCCAGCAAGTCCAGACAGCTTTGAGATCTTAATCTTTGGTTTTCTCCATCACTCTTAACAGTTTGAGAAAATATGTTTTTGGCAGCCTCTCTGGGGAGGAAAGGTGAGAAAAATAAAGAAGGCAGAGAGGAAGAGTAAGTAACAAGTACGGAAGATCAGGTCATGCACCCAGAAAAAGAAGGTTAGGGTAGTGAACCGAAATGTCCAAAAGAACCTTCTAGTTTTTCTTTTAAATGCAGCAACATGGAAAAAAAATAAGACGTGGTGCAGTTACTGAAAACGTCTCCAAAAACTGCCGATACATTCGTTGTGTGGCGCTGTTCTGTGACTTGAATATAAAAATGATAAATATGACAGGAACAGTTTTACAATTGAGGTCCTTGCTTTGATTTTCTTTTTCTCAATAACAAAGGATTTACCTAAGTTTTAATCATGTCTGATGTGCAATGACCAGATTGATCGTGTTCTAAAAAGAAAATGTCTGCTTACTTAGTTTTCAACATTCAGTTCTAAATTTCACACTAAATGTTATCAGCAATTTTACTCATTACTTTTGATTATTTATTGTTATACAATAAACTCAATATAGATATTTAAGTGTGTGTGTGTGTGTGTGTGTGTGTGTGTGTGTGTGTGTGTGTGTGTGTGTGTGTGTGTGTGATGTAGTGCATGTATATGAGCTTCTCTTGATGTAACACAGAGCAGGTTGTGTTGAAATGTGTTGTTGTTGACTTTGTGTCCAATAAATATGAAAATGAGACGGAGGGTGTCGAATATCTGTGCTCCTGTTTAATGCTCCCTATTCATTACTGTCAACTTAAGCTTGGTATGTATTTACCTCCCTGAAGAAGGTGAAGACAAACATTTTATTAAGTAAATAAACCGGCAATAAGAGAGACCAACACGGTCTCACGACATAAACGTGTCCGTGTACACGAATCAATAGATTAAATTACGTGACCATTTCACGAACTGCTGTGAGACTGGGTTGGAGAGACACTTTAACAGTTGTGCTGCCCTTCATTGCATTATCAGTCGTTCAGGTCTGCAAGGATATATTTCCTGTTATTTGATGACATTTGATGAGGTGTCCTGCCAAGTAAGACACTCCATATACATCTTATGTCCCCAGTTCAATTCCAGCAGGAACCTTTTTTGCATGTTCTACCTCTTTCTCTGTATGTTTCCTGACTTAAATAAAAGCAAAAATGCCAAAAATATATTTAAATTCTAGGGCTGTCAAATGATACATTTTTTTATCGCGATTAATCACTGAATTTCTATAGTTTTATAAGTTTTTTTAGTTTTATCACATGATTAAAATTCTATTATTTTGCATTTCAGAACTGTTTTTAAGTACATATTAACAATGGAAAGACATTCTTACCAGTGTATCTTGACTGGGAATCAAATGAATGCAAAGAAAGTGACTTAATGAACTTGATTTTAAGATTTGTATTTGTTTATTATTTATTTATTTACTGTAAACAAAAGAAAAATGTGTTAATCTAGTCACACATTTGAATCTAGAGTCAACATACTGTGCAGTAACTCCTAAATAATTTTGATTACTCACTGACGTCCAGGATCACCTTCCATCATTTTGCAGCAGTTCCAGTTTGGCTGCTTTCTCCGTGTCTGCATGAAACTGCTGTCCCCCTCGACGGCAATGTATAAGACGGGTCAGAACATGCCAACCGTAGAACGTCTTTAAGACCCGAGTCTTCTACGATGCTGACAGGTCTGCAGTTAGTTGCCACACATATTGCAAGACTGCACCCTCTCTTTTCATACTCACATCAAATCTATCACCAAATCCGCCTTTTTTCATCTTAAAGTGCCCATATTATGAAAAAATCACTTTTTCTGGGATTTGGGGTGTTCTTTTGTGTCTCTGGTGCTTCCACACACATACAAACTTTGAAAAAAATCCACCCATGCTGTTTAGAGTGAGATACGGTTTCTGAATGTGTCCTGCCTTCAGTCTCTGGGTGAGCTGTTCAAAATCGGCACGGCTTGTGACGTCACAAGCCGAAACGAGCAGGCTAACCGCAACCATTAGCTCGTAGCGTTAGCATGCTAATGCTAGCATGCTAACGCTAGCATGCTACCTCGTTCTCAGTAGCAAAGCACTGCTACAACACACACAAGTTCACCATAATCTACAAAAGAACTACTTACATGTGCGCCCTCATTTAGAAGTCTCCCAGCTAATCCTGCCTTGTAACTGACCGAAGTTGTATAAACAGCCTTTCTTTTACTGTCTATGGAGCTAGCTAGCTGACATGATCTACATCTGAGCTACTGGGCATGTGCAGTGCAATCAAAGATAGTACAGAAGAAGAAGAAGAAAAGAGGTCTGACTCTGTAGCTAAAACAGAGACCAGCTGAAAAGAGGATCTGCAGCAGTGAGAGAGAGCACTGCAGTACAACAGAAATATGGTGTTTTTTGAAAATTAAACCATGTAAACCTATTCTGGTACAACCTTAAAATACAATTATGAACCTGAAAATGAGCATAATATGGCTGCTTTAAAAACATTTCCAGAATCCCGCCATCACTCTCTGACTCCGTGGCAGAAACCCTCATACATGCTTTCATTACCTCCCATTTGCACTACTGCAATGGAGTCCTGTCTGGGGTCCGCAGCAAAACCCTAGACAGGCTCCGGAAATGTCCAAAACTTTGCCGCCAGGGTCCTCACCCACACCAAGACCTGGCAGCACATCACCCCAACCCTCATCTACCTTCACTGGCTCCCACTTAAGTCCTGCATCAAATATAAAATCCTCCTTCTCACCTACAAATCCCTCCATGCCCTGGCCCCACTGTACCTCTCCGACCTTCTCCATCCATACACCCCACCCCGAAACCTGCGGTCCTCAGACGCTGGCCTGCTCTCCATTCCCCACATCAAACTCTGTGCCTTTGAAGACAGAGCCTTTAGTGTTGCAGCCCCATCCCTCTGGAACACCCTCCCCGCAGATATTTGAAATGCTACATCCCTGGACATTTTTAAAAAACTCCTGAAACACCACTTGTTTACCACAGACTACAACCTCCCTTAGTATAGCCACTGTAATTCTGTAAAGTGTCCTTGGGTTTCATGAAAGGCACTATAGAAATAAAAGTTATTATTATTATTATTATTATTATTACTCTTTTATAGTAACAAAGGTCCCAGGGGTCTGTTGGAAATCACATGTGTATCAACCACTGGTAGCATCAATCACCGTCAGCAGCTACTCAACAGAAGAAGAGCTACTTGTGTATCGGTTTACAATCCAACCAAACAAACTAGGCTGTGAGGATTCATCGTTGTTTTAAGGCATAACATGTCTGCTCTTTTTCACAGCAGACATGATGAATGCATTTAAATAGAACATTATTAACATTCATTATTAATGTTGTTAGCAACACCTGTGCTTTTCCTGCAACGATGATTCAAAATGTCTGCTGTAAAAAAAAGTCTATAAAGAAGACAGTCAATAATTTCCTTCAAGCTGTAAGCAACTGGGATATGATCTCATGCTGTGTACCGGGCAAGTTTTCCATACAACACTATGACACATTAGCAGCTTTACTTTACCTTGATGATAAGTTGGAGCTGTGCAGTCTGTCATCCATTATCTCTCCATCTAACAGCTGGTTCTTCATCTACCATCACTTTTAAAAATACCAGAAATTGCTTGTCTTGTTTTGTAAACACATTTATAGTGATCAATGTAAGACAGCGTGACGACAAATACAAATACATTGAATGGCTATAGCTGACAAAAATGTTGATTATAAATAAATAAAAAATGGGGTTTGAAATATTGAAAATACTGAAAATTCTTAATTTTAAACTAAAAAGTGTGTATGATTCAAAATGAAACACTTCAATTCTTAAAACAACTTCAGTTATAGAATCACTTTCCGTTTCTCTCTGACTAATTAATGCTGGGCTTTTATACACACACACACACACACACACACACACACACACACACACACACTAACATCATCATGAATTCAGGGCTGTTTTAATGAGTCTGTGATCACAGAGCAGCAGATCAATCTCCTCCTTTAATGTCAGATCTCTTTTATGTTCTAAAAGTTTCTGTTTCCATCTGTCGGATATTTAAACTGAACCTTCATCTCATTAATTTTAAAAACATAAAAGCTGAAGTCTGTTCATAATTTAGAGGTGGATAATGATTAAAGTCTTAGTTGTACATGTAAAGTTAACTGTATAGTATAAATATAAAGTATACTGTACAGTATAAAAATAATAAGAGTGAAGCTGTAAAAACACAGCAATTAAATAAAGAAACAAATATTCTCAGACTGTTCTTTCTCTCTTTTTGTTTCATTGTTGCTTTTAACATTTTTAATCTGTTACTAACAATGACACACATTAAGGGATCATTCATGGTCATGGTCTGATGTGAACAGCAATCTCCTGTCTCAAAGTCATAATTCAATTACTCGAGGGTCTTGTAAGGTGGGTTGCTTCATCCATTTGAACAAATGGTCAATGCTGTTGTTGTTTTTTCCTCTCAAATGATTTAAAGCAACGGTCCCCCTACAGGTTGGAAGCGGAATTGTCCATTACATTACATTGTCCAGTTCATTCGAACTACAGATCCGCTACCCGATCTGGCAAACTTGCATAATGTAATATAATTTACAATTCCGCTTCCAACCTGTAGGGGGACCGAAGCGGGAAAAGTTCTTTAGTGTTGCTTTAACCTGTAAAATGATCACAAAGGTGATTTAGTCAGGCACGTAGTCAGTAATGGGCCAGGGCGGCACTGGCCCGCACACTTTACTCACTGGCCTGTCCAGCCAAGTTTGATCAAAATACGTTTTGTTATGAAAAATATTCAAATGTATGTAAAAAAAAAGAAAAAAAAGAAATAGTAACTAGTTGTGTGTGTTTAATGTGTCTTCTCTTCTGATTAAAATGAACAACAATGGCTTCTCTTTAACGTGATATGGATAGTTTTCTTGGATGGAATACAGAGTAAATAAGGACTTAAGGACTTAATTAAGTAAGAAATCGTGAACACTGATCCTGACACTGCCGTGGACTCGATACACTGTCTAAGATTTGGCGCCTTGCTGGCCACTTTTCATTATATCTTTCATAATTCAAACAATGCTTGGCTGGAAGTTTTCATTCTTTGATTTTCTTTACTGCTGGTAGCACATCTGCTGCTCATGATCTGACCATAGTCCTGAAGCAACAATGTTGTTATGAATGCACAAAGGATATGTTACATGTGTGATTTCTGTCTGATGTAGGCTATTCTACTGTATGTCATGTAGTATGTAAATGCCTTCTCTGCTGTTTGGGTTCATGTTTTGTTGCCACTTTGTGCTAGCCTGACAAGCAGTGTTGCCAGCTCTTTTCCAATGAAAGTCGCTATCACCAGCTCCAAAAGTCGCTAAAAGTCGCTAGATGACGACATACGCTCATTTGCATATTTTTGACGTCATTATGCAATCATTTGTATAAAGCTTAGTGGTTGTGTCAGCAAGGTAGATAGAAAGAAATAGAACTCTTTAGCCAAATAATCACAAATTCAACAGGAATTTGTTTTACCTTATAATTATTACTTAGGCAGCCTATCTTTGAAGTAAAAATATGTATCATTCTACAAAGGGAGAGAAAAAGATCGATAAAGAATTCTCAAAGAAGGCTGGCTTGCCCAGGTCCAGGCCAGCTCAGCGGAGTCTTTCTCCCGTCACGTCCCGCTGTCTCTCCTACCTACACCGGCCCCCGCACACCCTGTCCCCCTCCCCTTCTACCTGCCTGCGCACTGTGCGCAGTGCTGCTGCACATGAGGAGAGAGGGGAGAGGCTGCTCCACTGCTCCTCTGTCACAGAACAGAAGGCGGCTACAGGAGAGAAATACCTTGCGTGCTCGCTGGACAATACTGGCGACTTTTCTACAGAAAGTCGCCAGATTTGTCGCTAGTCGCTTTTTTGAAAAAAAGTTGCTAAGGGTCTGAAAAGTCGCTAAATCTAGCGGAGAAGTCGCTAAGTTGGCAACACTGCTGACAAGTCAGACCCACATCAAGATGTTGGGTCTGGGAACTCACCATTGGCAGGGCTCAATCCGAGGGGCGGGATAAACCGTTGTCTTTCAAATTCCCTCTGCACGCAATAGCCAACCAGAGCAACGCTAGTTGATAGATTAAACTTTTGCCGTATCCGGTCGGCAAAACTCAGAACCTTTTTTAAGAATGACTTCAGTGCTTAACTCCAAGTCTTCCAAGCCAAAACCATTTCGAAAGACCACTGTTCGCCAGCAGCAACAGCCATCTTCTTTGTTTTCAAGTAGCAGGGAACCGTCGCAACTCTGCCGTCCTTATGTTAAGCCCGCCCACCGACTCTATACACGATGTGATTGGCCTGACCAGAATTTGGTTTTTCCAGCTCGCAAGCCAACGGAGAGTTGCTAGACTGACCCTGGCTGAAAATTACATTTGCTGTATTGGGTGCGTCTAGATTTCTAGGCTAACTTTCTGCTATAAAATGGTTAATTTTATAACAGTGCTGTGCAGAGCCAATGCTGCTGGTTCTGCCGGTGCAAATATATTTTAGCCTGAATAGTTAATTGTTGTGTACAAACTTTTTAGACTGAGCTTTGTTGGTTGAGCATGTTGTAGACAGAACTGCTATTGCCGTTGTAATGCAGTATGTTGGAAGGTAAAATTGTAGCTGTTTTTTTCAGTTTGTCCTTTTTGCTACTTCTACATCTTTTTGAAAATGGCCCACTCACTTTTGAACTGGCCCGACCAAAATACTATTTCTTCCTACGCCACTGGATTTAGTGTTGCACTTCTATAAAGTTAGGGGACTTGTAGTCTTGCATGTATGTCCGCAGCGCTGCCGAGTAAGGTCTGATACATTCCAGGATTGGAGAAAAAAACGCTCTGGGTTGTTTGCATTTCTTTAAACCAATCACAATCGTCTTGGTTCTGGACGCAGAGACTGTGGTTCTGCAAAGTGGTCTCAGGAAGAAACTTGTTAAACACCCCGCTAAAGAAAATGCCACGTACAATATTAACTGAAGTTAGCTGTTCACACAATACAGTAATGTAAGCTATTTAAATTATCTGGATACATGGTTAAACGCAATTTGCTCTACCAGTGTATCGCCGTGTGTATTTTGTCCATAGCAAATCCCCACCAATCGGTCCCAAATCTTTTTTTTTTGTAAATCTTTACAATAATTCCCCGAAAGAACCAAGCAGGCCTGCCGTGTTGCACAATCCAAATTTTCTTCAACACTTGCCATTTTCAGCATGTAGCTTGCTAGTTAGAAGTTTGTTGTTGTTACCCGAAGGGAAAGGAGTTTGAGAACGGCAACACACAGAGAGCAGAAGATGAGGGACATCCGGCGCCAGATGTGAGGCAATTATCCTGGAAATGTACTGTCGTTGATCCAAACTAGGGGACTTAGTAGAGTTTGCAACTAAATAGGGTCTTTTGTCAGACAATCCCTGCGCATGTCTTTCAAACATCACACCTCCAGTTTGTAATGCAACTTTACTGTTATAAATTTGTAGAAGCTGAGATAACCCTGATGAATTAATTATGACATCATCAGGGGTTATTTTCTCAGACTTGACAAAAGTCCTTCAGAGCCACAGAAGACATACGTACATGGTACATGGTACTAACTATGACGAGTAAACTTACCTTGATGTGTTCAATTTGTGGACTGGCCCTTTAATTGTTTAAAACGTTACAGCAAAGAAATGATACTGGAACTGTCTCATTAGTATTATTATTTATTTGTATATATATATATATATATATTTTTTATATATATGTGTAACTCTCCTCACTCTTTGTTTCTCATTTTCCCTCCCTCCATCCTCTTCTCTTATCTCAGGCCAAAGATCAAACCTCCAAGTGGCTTTAAACCTCAGACCTTTCAACTGCTCCGTCCAGAAACACTGACCATTTATCACACAACCTTTCTCTTCTCTCTCTTTTGCTCTGTAACCTGATTTTTCCTTGTCTCTCTCTTTTCTTATGTACACAGGATCTCTCATCCTCTCTGGTCTTTAATCAGCCCTCAATATGAACACCATCAGGTATTGATTCACAGTTGTAAACTGCAGGCGCAGCTCAATGTTTCTCTTGTCTTCTCTCCTCACCTCCTTTACATTCCTTCACACAGGACCAGGAAACAACCTGCAGACCTTTCAAAAGTTTGAAAACTAACTTCAGGAAGAATTTCTGCTTTCACTTTTGATGCCTTCAGACCAGGGGCGGGTCTAGAGGGGTGGCACCCGCCCCCTGAAATATGATTGGCCCCTCTGGTACCCCCCCTAATCCATTGGGCTAAAGTGCTGTCAAGCTGACAAATTTGATTTCCATTGGATCAGAGTACTGTCACTTTGCTGCCTGTTCTGCCATTCTCTGCCTTTCCATTTGGTAAATGGATATACACTTTAAACACACATTGTATGGAAACTGTGTGCTTTGTTGAAATTTTGAAGCCACTTTAGAAGTAAACATATTAAACTCGCTGTAAAGCACTTGTTGCTGTAAGAAATAAGTTGTGTATTGCACTTTATTTCTGTTCTGTTTCCTATTATCTGAAACTAACACAGAACTGTGTACAGCCATGTTTTCTTTGTTGGAGTTTGTAAAAAAATGTTTACAGTTTATTGTAAATGTATTTTTTATGTAAAAAAATCTTCCCAGCCCTTGTCACATGACCAGTTAATGTTTCCATGATGACTATCCAAGTTTTTGCCCATAGAAAATGTGTATTGTAATTGGATACACAATTTGTTAAAAAAAAAAAAAGTGAAATTAATAATGATTTTGTTTAGCAAAATTAGATTGTGTTGTTGTATCCTATCCAACATTTCCTATATTTCTAAGCAGATTGTCTATGCTGTATTCTGATTAAAAATACCCCCCCCCCAAAAAAAATCCTGGAATCGCCCCTGCTTTAGACAGAACATGTGTCTGCTGTTCAGGTGGTTAAACTGGGGATGGACTAGGAATAAAAATCAGACCAGCACCACAAAACCCACCAGGAGATACTCCAGCACCCACACAGACCATGTCACACTTTACAACAATTAAATAGCTTATGATAATTTGTCGAATGATACATGAAATAGAAACACCTGGAAAGTGTCGATATAATAGTCTATATAATTGTGTAATGTTATAATTTCCACTTTGTCAGATGAGATTCTGTGGTGATTTAATAACTGTAGTTTTTTAAGTTATGAGGTGGACAAAATGTCAGTAACACATTTTCATATAACTGAGTCAACACAAACAACTAAAAGATAAAAGATACAATGTATTGTGTTTAACTACAGAAACTGTATGGCAGTGGTACATATCTGTCAAAATGGATTTCTCAGGTTCCAAATAGTCCTGATGAATTTGGGTTTCTTGTTTATGGCATGATGGTGAAGATATTGCACACAATACAATACACATCTCAGACTAAAGCAGAGATATTCAACAGGGGGTCCATGACCCCTAGGTGGTCCTCAGAGTTAGTGCAGAGGGGCCGCCAAATTATGTTAAAAAATAATTTTCACTTTTACGCTTTTTCCCCCCAGAAATTTAAGTGTACAATAATAAGAACCCAGCACATTATAGCAAATGTAAATTTGTGAAAAGTAACCACTATAGTAACCAGTTAAGGATTTACTGTGCCTTCCACATATACTGTATGTTTAACATTAAAACATGATGTATAAATAATATATTAATATCATTTATTTTCATCCATCTGGCCCAGTTTAACATGCACCTTAGTTTTATACAATATATGTACAGTAGTAGGGGGTCCCTACTCTTTCTCTCTTTCAGCTAAGGGGTCCTTGGCTTACAAAACATTGAAGACCCCTGGACTAAAGGATATGGATTTTTAGGATTGGGATGTTGAGGTTTATAGTCAGTGTGATAACTACAGGTTGTTTAAAACTGGTTTTGTTTTTTGTTCAGCCCTGTGTACAGAACTAATCTGTGTAAACAAAGATGTGGTTAAGTTTAGGTAAACCTAAATATAGGTAGTCATAATCTGCTGATTTCAAAAAAGAAATATTTCCATGACTATGTTCAGGAAGTGCGTATGTCTGATAGTATCAAAGAGACGAGAATCTGTTTAGTTAGTCCTGGTTTGTGTGGAGAGAGAAACCGATTAGTTAAATGAGGCTGCAGAATTAGCTCAAGCACTATGAAATGAAACTATGAAACTATGAAATATTTACCAGGGTGTTTGATAGCTCATTTGTATTCAGTTATTTACTTAAAATATTCTTCTTTATTGTATTTTTTTTTTACTGGGCAACAAGTGGCTGTCACTTTATTTCTGTGCGGTTGTTTTTTTGTCCTTATACCTCCTTGAGGGGTCATTGTAGAATAAAGAAAAGCAGCAAGAGGTCTCTTTGGTCTCAGATTATTTTATTGATTGCCTGAGCGGGCCAGCCAGCCTACTCCTCTCTCTTCTCTCTCTTTCTTTTTTCTTTCTTTCTTTCTTTCTTTCTTTCCCTTCTTCCTTCCTTTCTTCCTTCTCTCCTTCCTTCGTTCATTCCTTCCTTCCTTCCGAAACAAATTAATCCACTTTTTTGTTTTTTATTTTTATCACCACACATCTTAGAAATCAGTTTCTCCTGAACTTGTTTATGGTTTTCCCATCAAACAAGGGTTTTTATTGTAAAATAAATTAAAATTATTTCTTTCCCATGACTCTTTTTCCCATCAGAGGTGTTTTTTCTCACAAAGCAGAAAACTCATTTTGGAATCAAGCTTATGTTAGTTTAAATCGCTCTGGATGTGAAAGTTTTGTCGAGATCAGAAAGTCATGTTGTGTATATATCCATTATTGATGTTCCCAAAAGTTCCTGCAATTCAGCTGCCAGTGTTTTTTTTTTTTTCTTAAGATAAAAAGATTATCAAAAGATCTGCGGTTGTTTATAATCAATCAATCTCAAAGCTGGATGTGAGAGAATTTTAGGAGAAAAGCAGAGAAATACTTTTAATATTATATTATATTTTAAATACATTTCATAGCGACCAAACTGTTTGCTACAACGCAGATACAGCTACAGTACCACTGCTGTTTCAAAAGTTTGTCTTTAAAGTAAATCTTCAAAATAAAAGATTATCACCCTGGTTCTATATGTTTGAGGGCAGTATTATCTCACAGCCTCAAATGACAAATTATCATATTTTTGTAAAACTATTATGAAAGTGCCAGGAGAGTGGGGTTCGTGTCCCATTTGAAAATAAAAAAAGCCACGTTTTTTTTTGTTTTTTCTTTTACTTTACAGAACAAACACAACAAATGGAGCTACTTCACGTTCAACGCCACATGCGTAACTGCAAGTGAAGTAAAGTCTGATTTTAACCCAAACCATAATCTTTTTCTTAACTTAACTAAGTAGTCTTGGTGCCTAAACACAACTAAACTGTGACTGTTGTCACAACATTAACGACAGGAAACGTTCAAAACCATGGCCTTTATGTTCTCTGGTTTCGATATGAGGATGAAAAACGCTCCTGTGGGTCGTATAGGAATAAACAACCTATATCGTCTTATGGTTTGGAGGACTTAATGACCCCTGACCACCTCCATACAACTTGTGTTCAGTGAAATCATCTTTCCTTTAAAATGTCTTATTTAGGACAGAGGTTCTCAATCTTTTTTCAGACAAAGACCCCTTACAAGATAAAGAATATATATGGGCATTTATTTACACTTCTATAGTCTTAGTTATGTAAAAGAACAACTCAAGAGAAATTTATTAGAAAGATATTAAACATACATATTAAACATATTTGCAGATTCGAAGAGTTATAGATTTGCTAGATTTGAATTACTGATTTGGGAGACATGTTTGATCTGTGATTTATAAATTTATGTAACTCTGTTCCTGGCTGATAGAATCCTGAATGACTTAATTTAAAATGAGGGAGTAGAGCAACAAATGCTACAAATTTAACAACAAAAATAAGTGTTTCCCGATCTGAAATCGTTATAGTTAATGTTTGATTTGATTTAGGCACAAAAACAACTTGCTTGGGTTAGGGAACCATCATGGTTTGGATTAAAATAACTACTTCATTAATGCTAGGGGACATTTGTTGTCATGCTTACAATATTAACTTTGAACTATGGAACACACTGAAATGTTACAATCTTGAAAATCTCCGTTTCATTCTCTCTGGGGGCACCTGAGGTGATGAGCGGTAATTGCAGGTGTGTTTCTGGATCTCTCTTCCCAGAGATCCAAAGAGTATACCGCTTCATACACAAGTGAGTTAAAGAATGAGTTTGTTGCGTTAGCTCCGCCCACCATCTCTGGCAGACAAATCACTGCTGTGTGATGGAAAATGCGTCAATAACTGTGCACCGCTTGCAATTTCTCCCAGGAATTTTCCCACAGACACCCAGTTGCAAGGGCTTTCATCAGTGGGCCATAAGCTCAATCACCATTGTGTTACCTCATTTGGGGATAGATAGTGACTTAAAGGAATACTTTGCCAATTTTAAACCAGCTCTGTGTCATCTTTGTGTGGGCAGTGTGTTTAGATGAAAAGTATTTGGCTTCCTCCATGGTGCCTGAGCTCCCAGCGGTGCGGAGCTGGCTCTCGGAGGACCTTGTGATGCGTTTCATGTAATTTGACGGATATCGGTAGACTTCCGCTGCTCCGCTCCGCGGGGAGCTCCATGCACTGTCGCCATGAAGGGAAGCCAACACTGTTCATCTAAACACACTGCCCACACAAAGATGACACAGAGCTGGATTAAAATATCTCTTCATCAGACATTTATTTAAATGAAAATCCTTGAGATTTTTACTTTAAAGCATGGTTGTTTTTGGGCCCATGCTGTCATAATTACTGCAGCAGCTAGAGGGTACTGTCACGTGAATGTAAGCAAAAACTACTGATGCTGTCGGTTTTCTTGGGAAGACTCTCGATAAGAGCCTGTTCATTTGATTTCCATAGAAATGAACTGAAACCAATGGCTGCCTGGAAGGGATGAAATCAATCTAAAAACAGATGAATGACATGGAAAATGATCAGCACTGCAGAGATGATTTACATGGTTTGTAGTAGTTTGTTGTAATTGGCAAAAACATATAAGAAACACCGGTATAGTCGTTTAATCTTACTTCTCTTCTCATTCCTCAAGTTAGTGTTTTGAATTCAGCTTTCAGATGAAAACTTCTCACTGCAGTCTACTTGCAGATCTTTATCCCTACAAACAGTTTTAAGTAGTCCACTTATCCACCCGCATCTTTTCTCTGAGCCTCCTGACAGCAGCAGCACATTTCAACATCAGAGCCTTCAACATGCTAAGTTCCTTTTAATCCTGAGAAAGTATCTGTGCATACTTAAACGTGGGACAAAGTACTCCGGTGTCAACGTTTAAAGCAAATACAAAGGAAAGTCGATGTTAAGTGCCGAGTGAAAAGGAGATCAAAACACGACAATATGTGTGTTTAGCTCCGACAAGCTTGGAGTTTGTTGTTAAAGTTAGTGAGGAAGAGAGCAGAGAGAGAAAGAGGAGGGAGGAGGGAAGAGGGGGGTTAGGTTTCGATTACTTAAGAGCAGAGAGGCTGTGATTCTGCTCAGTTGGATAGAGAAAGTATCGACGTGGCGTCAGAGAACCTCGGCTTCCCCTCGCTTCCCTCCCCTTTAGTCCCTCAGGTAGGCATTAAAACCCGGCCGAGCGAAGGAGGGATGCAAGGATGGAGAGACGGAGGGATAGAAACCCTCGAGAGCCTAGCTGGAGCTTTGATTCACCGGGGTTTCTCACATCAACCGCAGGAGTCTGGGGCCCACAGCTCGACGAGGGGCCGCCGTCTTTAAAACCACAACGCTGTCAAAAACTTTTCAATTATCAATTCAGTGTTGAGCTGCGCTGCAGCTTAGAGCCGGCTTAAGGTTACTAACGGCTGTTAAGACGCAGGGGTTTTTGGGCTTGGAGTGGGAATGATGTGTGTTTGGTGTTTTAACGAGGTGAGGAGATCAGAGACAAGCTGCTATATTAAGATAATCTGAATACACTTAAAAAAGTGATGAGGATTGCATGTGATTTTATCTTTTTATTGGACTGGTTGACTAAAACCTGCTTGTAATTACAGAGGTTGGAGCAAAGCTTCTCAAACGGCTCTAACATACTGTCAGCTGTGGTCATTAGCATATCCAGCTAACTAGCTTCCTACCAACAGAATTAACAGATCATTACCTCCGATTCCAGGGAGCACATCATTACCTAATGGATTTGTGGGGTCACAGGTTACATTAAAAAAAAATCTCAGTTCATGAGCAGCACATCCACTGTGTTGTGTTGTGTTGTGTTGCCACGCTGTGTGGAAGCTGGTCCTGGATGCTATCAGAGTTTAGGTTAACATTAGCACGTTTTCCTCCCATCCCTGAATGCTATGTGGACTAGCCAGTCTCTCCTCCAGCGCGCTTTGGAGGAGGGTCTGGCAAAGCGCAACTAGGCTAACATCAACGTCTCTGTCCTGCTCTTTGTTGGATTTGGGGAAGGTTACACTCAGAGATTGCATAATGTTTGCCACACACATTGGTTAGTCTTCATCAAGAAAGCTTTCGTTAAAAGTAAATACTGTTTGAAAATATGAGCAGTAAAGCATAAATCTAACTTCTGTCTCTGTTCAAGTGTGTAAACATGGACTGGGCTAAATCAATATTACCATTAATTGTAACGATTAATGAACCATATCTTATTAATTACACCTGTGCACAATATTCTCCATCCTCAGTGGCTCTCTTAGTTCTTTGTACTGAAAAAGTAACAGAAAATCATAATTATAAGTAATATTTATGTGAATTCTTTTAGGTACAGATTCGATGTGAGTGTGTGTGTGTGTGTGTAGAAGGAGGAGGGGTAAAAGAGAGAGAGAGAGGTAGGTGGTGGCGTGACCACGTGGGTGGTTAAGCCACACAAGAGTCCAAGATGGCAGGGGAAACCACGAGATTTGAGACTCTGTAATGTTAGCACATGTTGCAGACAAGGGCACAAAATGGCTACTTGTGGCGCCAAGATGGCGGGGAGTGAACTGAGTTGCACTCACACATTACCTATGCAGCCAATGACTATGTGAGGATGTGTGTAGGTGTATTTTAGTTTAGTGGTAAAAGAGGGGACAGAAAAAGCACAAGAACAAGAAGCAAAAACAACACTTGAGATCGTAACTCCTAGCGGGGAAAATAATCAAACTTTTAGTCAACTCAGAGCTCAGATGGTTGTTCCTCCGTGGTAAAAACAAAACGGTCGCTCGTTAGCAATAGTGGAAAAACTGTTCCTCCGAAGGCAGTGAAGGAAAACAGTTCAGTCGACTTGAGCAAAAAAGCGGTGAGCGGTAGACCAACCCATTCTCACTCCGAACTCTTAAAACACGGACGCTTGGGCAGTGGCTGTTAGCGTCAGATACGATGCAAAGAGCACCCTTCAGAGTGTGTGTAGAACGCACCGGGCAGAGCAGCATCAACGGTAGCATGTAACAAGTAGTATTAAAGGCTTAAATTCTGCATAGGGAGTGTGGTTGGGCTGGTGGAAGGGTCAAACAACACAAGACAGAAACCCTGGAGAATGGGGTTCGTGTCCTGTGTGTCACGCTTCCTAAACCCAACTGTTGCGTTTTTCTTTTCCTAAACCTAACTGTCCCATTCTTCTTTACCTAAACCCAACTGTCCCGTTCTATACCTAAACCTAACTGTCCTGTTCTTGTTCCGCGTGTCACGGAAACGTACCTTTTATAAGCCCACCCACAATCTTTTCCTTAACCTAACTGTGTCAAACGTGACACCAGTAGTCCTGACCAAGCGTGTTTAGATAAAAACCGTTTAGATATAATGCTAAAGGAGACTTTAGTGTCAATAACAATGACAAAGGCACCTGACCAAGCATCCGTATTTTACGCGATGGGAGTGAGAATGTGTTGGATAGACACAAAAACAGTTCACTCTTCCAGCAATGAATGAAACTTTTTAATTAAATTGCAAACTTTAACAGAGTAATGTGCCTCCTGCAGCAATGTGAGTTGCAGTGGGAAAGACACTGAGAGTGACCTGCGTGAGCTTTTAGCTGTTAGGTCACATGGTCAGGGACCCCTCTAGTTTCCTGGGGTTCCTTTCCAATGAAAAGCCAGTGTTTTGATTCAAACTTAGAAGTTTACATTGCAATGGGAATCTTTAGGTTTGATGGATTCCATGCAGGCCTTTCCTTTGTTCAGAAGAGACCACATGGCTATAGTTGTCCTTGTTGTGTTAGCATTGATGTTGAATTAACTGAAGGAAGAATAGAAGGCGCTGGTAGTAAAATTATCTGTACAATGTATTTAAGAAGAAAACAATAATTTGCAACACTGCTCCCAGAAGATGAAGACCAAAACAAAAAGCCAGCTTGCCACGGTCAGGCAGAGGCCGATCAAGTATACACACTGGCTCAGCACAGCCTGCTGCCAGCAGACAAAGGCCAAGGGGGAAGTGGAAGTCGCGGGGTCTCCTCCCTGCTTTTGCCAGGCAGCTTTCGCACAGGTGTTCTCACTCAGCAATCACCAATCAACCTGAAAAGAAGGAGGAGGCACACACAACACACACACAAAATACAAATCCCTACGTAACAGTTTGCCTTACTGTTATACTGTTCAGTTCCCAACATGTATTTAAAATACTCAGTAGTTCAAAACACTGAATGTACTAAAAAAGGAAATTCTAAGTAAGTCTCTATTTCACATCTGTTGTGACTGCCAAAGTAAGTGATATTATGAATAGATTTGAATAGGACTTTTATAAGGCTTCTGTTATCACACTATCGTGGATCTTGTAGAGTGGAGTATAGAGGGACATTTTAACAACAGACTGCTGCATCTGAAACAACCTGCTTTATACTATTCCAGGGCTAAGTTGTTGCGTTCTCAGAAAAAAACAAGGTATCTTTGCTTGATTCTTGAGAAGCTGTACCTTTTGCAAACTGTAGCTCGTACTGAATATTCACTGTTACATTCATTGCTTACTGCTAACCTGACATCCAGCACATGCCTGTCCTGACCTCAGACACACTGAGCGCTAAGAGCCTGCATTATTACATCACAACACTTCACATCACTTCACATCTTCTAACAACTACATCATAGTGTGTTATAAACCATTCATGACATGTTTTTATGTGGCTTATAGATGCTAAATGAGGGGACTTAAAGTGTTACCAACAAAATAATTGTAGATTTAAACAAATCTGATCCTTTACAGTACAAAAGAAAAAGTAGCAACACCCCATTGTAAAATACTCCATTAGAAGTAAAAGATCATCGACACTGAATGTGTAAAGTAACTAGTGAAAATAGTATAGTCATTACTATCATCAATAAATGACTGTGATGTTCCCTTAAACAACATCCCTCTGTACCTCGTCACTTTTTGCAGTGTTTTGCCCCAGTACAGTGATTAACTACTCTCTTGATGATGAAAGGTATACGAGCCTCAAAGAAAAAACTTTCTATGGTTACATATTGATCAAAAATTACTTATGCAGCAAATTTAGGCCACGTTCCCTCACTCTGATTCTCTTAATTCCTTTCATGAGTCGGTGTGAAGGCTTTTAACCATCGAGAACAGCACAAACCTTCTGAGGAGGAGCCAAGGCCCTTTTTATCTCCCTGCCGACTGTGGAATGACCTCATTATTTATTATGAGGAAACCAAAGAAAAGTTCATCAGATGCTCTGCTTTACTTTTGCCACTCATGTTCTAACTTTCCTCAGGTGTGCAGATGTTGCACTTGTAGTATTAATAGTATTGTCCTGTTCCTCCTGAGTGGATAATTTTGTCTCTCATGAATAATCAGCTGCCATTATTTATTAACCATTGTCTGACTTAGTTTTTTGCTGTGTATACTTGTTTCACTGGCTGCAGCTTCTGAGGGGAAGAAGAAAGGCCTGTTGACCCACAGCTGGTACTGACCACAGTCTTTAATGTTACAAGTTATAACTGTCAGGAAACAGAAGTGTCAGGATGTCACTGGGTGCACAGGGCTTTAAAACCCTAACCATGTAATCATGATCAATTATAAAATAATTCCAAAATAATAGTCTATTTTTTTATTTTAGCAAATTAACTTACTTTAAGATATCTGTGACAAAGTTTCTGAAAGTTAAAGTTACCACATCCATCTGTGTGTGTGGGTGTGTGTGTGTGTATATATAAGCTCATCGGCCTCGGAGTCAAATATTGCTGTCTATTTAGACCATCCTGCCTCCAAACGTGTCATCTGACCCTGGGTTTGTGAACTCTGACTTCTGCTCTGCATATCACAATACAATACAATACAATGTGTGTGTGTGTGTGTGTGTGTGTGTGTGGCAGCGTAAAAGGAGGAGTTCCTGGAAACTTGTAGGACACAGATGTTTGTATCAAATGTTGCTTTTATCCCTGTGAGGACCCTAATTGATATAATACCTAACCTAAACTTAACTCCAACCTTAACCGTTTTAACCCACTTAAATCTGAACCATCAGACACTACTTCTAACAAAAGGAAAAAGCACAACATACCAGTCTTAGACCCACCAGGGAGTTATGATAATGATCTCTTCAAGTTTTTGTCATTAATATAAAATGCTTCTCAGTGGTCTTTTATACGTTTGTCTTACTTTCTCATAATGACTACTTTCTTCACATTTTAATTTATTTTATTTGATAGGTACGATGCAATTTAACATACAGTAGTTCCAATACAGAGTATGAAACTGATGCAGAGAGTTTATTGCTAATTTTCAACTCTTGTCCACAGTTGAGTTTTTACATGTACAGTGCAATTAAAATATATAGCTTTCAGTATCATAAAATCACAACACTACAAATATGGAAATACAATAAAATACACAACACACAGAACACATACCACAATACACCAATGCCCCTTGGTAATTTACATTACAATTAGCTAAATACAGCTTTTAGCCACTTAACCTTTGTTGTACCATATTGTATATCTGGAATTAATTTGATTTTAGTTGGTAATCTGTTTAAGAGTTGACAGCCCTTTATTTAAAAAAAGTTGATTTTCCAAATTTAGTCATATTAACCAATTTAGTTTATAATTCATAGCTAATAATGATATGTGTTCATTAAAACATATTTTTATTATAATAAATTAAACTAATGAGAAATTGTCATATGAGGTTGTATTTGAGCTTATATCACATAAGTATATATAAGTATATAAGTATTAGAATTTTGATGTAATCAGTAATTATCAAAAGAAAAGAAATGAACTGAAACTTAAGAAGGGAGGACTAATGTAAAAAATGTAAGCAGCAATGTAAAGTTGACATATTTTATTGTTATTACTGGGAAAAAAAACACTGGTATAGTCCATTCATTTTACATCTACATTGTCCTTCAGTGGACATCTCTGATTTTAATTCAGATTTAAGATGAAAACTTCTCACTGCAGTCTACTTGCAGATCTTAATCCCTAAAAACGGTTTTAAGTAGTCCACTTATTCACCCGCATCTTTTCTCTGAGCCTCCTGACAGCAGCAGCACATTTCAACATCACAGCCTTCAACCTGCTAAATTCCCTTTAATCCTGGGAAAGTATCTGCGCATACTTAAACGTGGGACAAAGTACTCCGGTGTCGACGTTTAAAGAAAATACAAAGGAAAGTCGATGTTAAGTGCCGAGTGAAAAGGAGATCAAAAACACAACAATATGTGTGTTTAGCTCCGACAAGCTTGGAGTTCATTGTAAAAGTTAGTAAGGAAGAGAATTGAGAGAAAAAGAAAGAGGGGGGTGGGGGGGTTAGGTTTCGATTATGTGTCAGAATTGCAGAAACTCAGTGATGGTGAGGAAGAACAAATCATCATTTATCTAGTTCTGAAAAAAAAAACACCTGTGCTTGTACTGTAAGCTGTGCTGTCTGCTGATTCAAAGAAAATCATGACAGTCAAAAGTGCCTACGTAACTTTGCAAGCAAATGTAACACTGCAAATTAGTACGACCACCTGACACATCACAAAAAGACAAGAAAAGCAGACAATTCAAACATCCAGTGGATTAGTGAAAAATGCACACTGACTACGGCTCTACCACTCTGAAATACTAAGATAACTCAAAGCCTCATTGTCAACATGTTGTTAACCATTCTGCTTCAGCTTCCAGACCGTGGTCTAACTTGAGGGCTCTCCCTTCACTTTACCCAGCAGTTCAGAAGTATGACACAGGAACTTGTCTTGAGAAGCTGCAGCAATTATTCATGGACAAACTGAAACCTACACTGTACATTCAATAACACAATACAACTTAACTTCTAATTTGTTCTCTGAGCTATGGAAAGCCAACTTTCAAATATATGTGATTTCTAACACGTTAACAACACATGGACACACATAGACATCACGTTCACAACACGCAAACGTGTTGTCTACGTGTTGTTAACGTGTTGTTAACATATTCATTTTTTACACGCTAACATGTTGACGTGTTAACAAAGTGCTGACAAAGCGTTGACAACACGGTGATTTCACATAATTCTGAGGCATATGGCCACTTGTCTACTTGTTTGTTCATCAACTTGAATTTGATTAGTCGTTCAGCAATCGTTAATAACGAAGAACTAAATAATCAAAGGATCAATGTAAGGGAACTTTTTTGTAGATAGATTTTGTTTAAAGAGCTTGGGACAGAAGACAAAGTGCTTTGTTTGTAATGTTATATGTAAGACGTTCATGTGGGCTAGGCAACTGTATGTGTACCACACAATACATTTTTTACTAAATAAGTAATAATACAGTTAAGGAGAGAATGAAGCTCCTGTCAGTGTTTTTAAATTGTGAAAAGCAAAGAACAAAGAACTATATATATTATAGTATATACTATATATATATAAATATATATATATATATATATATATATATATATAATTCTATCGTTATTTTCAGCATTTTCAGTTTTCATATTTTATGTCTTTGTGATCACATCAGTTCCATGCTGGCTTGAAGAATGAGATCAATACCACCTTGTGTTTGATGTCTTGAACAAAAATTGGTATGATTCCGCTCTTAACCGCTGTAATTTGTACACTGGAGGGCAGAGTGATTGATTATGTTTCCAATCCAAAAGCTGCTTGATGATAAATATTTTATTTCTGTGTGTGTCAATAAATGACTCCCCAACAACGAGTTGTTGTGAACTCATTCTGGTTACAGATGATCTCAGTGAGGATATTGATGGATTGTTTATGAGCAGTTGATGGGAGATGAATTGGTTTAGTGGCGTAGCATCCGCTCTGTGTGTCAGAGCTGCTGCTCATAATCACGCGTCAAATGATTGACAGCTGGCTGTCTTTAGCCTGTGATCCATATAGGGGAGAATAAATGCGGATGGAAACCTTGTAACCCAGTTTGCAGCTGTTGGAAAGTTGGTTTAAGCTTGTTTCAGTATGTATTCATTAGGTTTTAAAGGCTGCTCCAACCGTGAAACTTTAATGTTTACTAATTTCATGACAAAATATTTTATTACCATAAACTGTTCAGAAAACTCTCCATGTTAGTGTTTTCAAGGACACTCTAATGTCTGAGATTTGTGAGTTCTTTGCTTATAGCACTGCTGTCAGACAATCACACCCAGAACACATTCATTATTCAAACATGGACATAGTGAAAAGGATGATTCCTATTTTTAAAAAAGGTTGTTGTTAAGGAGCCGACCCCCAAATTTCAGATGCTGAAGTGTTCTTAAATGCACCGACAGGAAGATCAAAATGATCTCTGTAACACTGCAACTCTGTGACTGGTTTGTTTGGTGACACCTGGGGTTCCTGCTGGTAACAGTAAGTGAGATTGTGTGTTCCCAGCACACATTAACAATGGCTCAGTTCTATTTAAGAGTCCCAGTAAGCCATGACTGTGAAAATGAAACAGCTAAATGGAATTCAGTCATCATTCATTTTAATAATTACACCTGTTTTTCCTTCTGTGACATGTCAAAATGACCTCTGTTCAAGGAAGCATGCACATCAAGGGGTTAAAAACACATTATCACATCATCACTGTCATGATCATTATATATGGACATTTAGAATTTAATTGGAGATAAAGAAACTTGCTAGAAACAAGTAAAAATCATAAAATTTGATCTCTTGTTCCTGGCTACACAGTTTGAATCCTGGTCGGGAAGGGTCTACCATGTCTCCTAGACATTATGTTTGTATAATACTAATTTGTTTTGCCAAATATGTTAAGAGGGAAACATTATTGCTGCCTGGATTTTGTTGAGTGGCAGTATTTTCTTTTTCCATTTTAGGGAGTGCTCGGGGTGGGGGGTGGTTAGGCATTTTAAAACTGGAGACCAGAGTTTATATCTGAGTCCTGTGTGTCTTTAGGTTTAGGCAACAAAAGCATTTTAGTTCAAGTTTAGGAAAGATGACAAAGCCTGTCATCACCTGGACTACAAATACGTATTAGTCTGAAATCTCTTAGTTCATTTTTGATTTCCAAGGAGCCAGAACAAAATGCCTCTGGATGCAACTGGATAGACCTACAACCAAACAGAGCAAGAAAACGTGTGACGTAGAACTGAGCGACATAGCGGGAAACAGGAAAAAAAATGGCGGTCTTGTCACAAACCTTCTCAAATTACAGCTAAACGCTATACTAAACTGTGGCGATATTCATGGTAGAAGTACAGCTAAACTCTGTTAAGGCCTCTTTACCATCGCCACACCCGACCTGGCGCGCGCCAATGTGACGTCAAAATGATGTAGATCTCGCTGGCACGCCAGGATTTTAAGTGCTCGACCATTACCACCACTATTTTCAGCGGCACACGACAAAGCAGAAACAGGAAGCATGGACGAGTTTGAGGGCAAACGAATGCCAGGACTCTCAGAGTGACTGCAAGTCTCTCTTGTAAAACTTACTGGGTTAATATGAGTTCTTTTATGATGAATGAAAGGCTTGATCCGACGAAGTAGGTCATTGAATCAAATCTAAACATTGACGCCAATGCTGCTGCCAGTTCTGCCATTGTTTACCTTTTTCTTCTTCTTCTAGTCCGTAGAAATAGCAAAGTCGGTAGCCTTTCCTCATTAGCGACACTTCTGTGCATCTAACTACTATTTCTAGTCATAGTTCCATTATCTTTATTGTGACTATTATTGCCACTGTTCATCACACCCCCAACCGGCACCGTCAGACACCGCTTACCAAGAGCCTGGGTCTGTCCCAGGTTTCTCCCTAAAACAAAGTTTTCCTCACCACCCGAGGTTTCTCCCTAAAAGGGAGTCTTTCCTCGCCACTGTCGCACTAAATGTTTGCTCTTGGGGGAATTACTGGAATTGTTGAGTCTTTGTAAATTATAGAGTGTAGTCTAGATCTACTCTATCTGTAAAGTGTGAGTGTAAATAGTTACGGCGCTCCCATGACGTCACATTGGCGCACAACAGATCGGGTACGGCGAGTATACCGGAAGCCTTAGAGCGGCAGAGCAGACTGGGCTCAACGGTACGTGGGCTTAAAGAGACCTGCGCTAAAATGTTTCAGACAGAGGTGTATGCAGGCAGACAGTATGAGAAAATTAATGTCTTTGATTGAACATTAAAGCATGTAAACATGTATTAGTAGAAACCCAAAATACAGGTATGCAATACCTAGGTAATATGTCTCCTTTAAAAGTTTTCTCATTACTTTGATTTAAAAAAAAAAATACATAATTCAAGTGGCATTTCCCTTTAAAGGGTATGTGCTGGTGCAAATGTTATTGGTCCCATCATTTTCTTTTAAGTTTCCTGAATAGAAACATGTAATAGAGTAGTATGGGTAAATAGAGACAAAGAATTTTTTTATGAGATACATACATTGGTTGGGTACAATCGAAAATCCTTGAACAAAGTTGAGTGGGAGCGAAGGAAGGAAAGATTTATTTTCCCTCTGCTAAATGGCAAATGACAATTCTGCGATGCCACCACGTCTGAAACACACTCACATCAGTCTGTAATTTCACCTCAGAGTGAGTGAACAACAAAACTAACAACAAACAATAACAAATAACAAACCCTCATCTCGCAGTAGACACGTCATGGAGAAGCGAGGTTGTCACCTGGCGGCGGTAAATCGCCTCCAGACCAGATTCCTCAGGTCTATTACAGCCGGAAGACAAGCAGGAGAGACGGCGGCGAGCAGGATGTGACCGGCAGAAGCATCGACTGGTTAAGGCTGAAGATTGGTGAGAGCGGATGGATCGATACGCTCAGAGCCTGTACAGAAAGCTGGACGCTCAGAAAGAGAGAGGACTGTGATTACTGCAGCAGAGAGAGAGAGAGAGAGAGCGAGAGAGAGAGAGAGAGAGAGAGAGAGAGAGAGAGAGAGAGAGAGAGAGAGAGAGAATAATGGAGGGAAATAATAAGGAGAAATCTCTATTATCTTTTTAATTATTTTCTGTTTCTTTTTTTCTTTTTGAAGCAATGGAGATTGAACCTACAGATATACATTTAATGAAAAAGCCAATCATGTAGTTTTTCCATATATCAAAATGGCGGTGATGGATGGTGGTGGAAAAATGGCAAACTCAAAGTGAGGGTTTCTCGTAACTTAAAATGAACGTTGATTTAAAATATATGTAAAATGTGGGGCGACCTCTAGCTCACCCAGTAAGAGCGTGCGCCCCATGTAAGCTGAGTCCTTTTCAGCGGCCCAGGTTCGAGTCCGACCTGCGGCCCTTTGCTGTGTGTCATTCCCCATCTCTCTCCCACCTTTACTGTCTATCCACTGTCACACGTGTCCCAAAAAAATTATCTAAAAAAAAAAATGGAAAATGGATCCATAACATGCATAGGTGTATCAGCAACTTGCATTGAGTGAAATATCTCAGTTTGACAACACATACAACAAATTTAAAGCAAAACACTAAAGAAATATAAACCCCAATTCCAATGAAGTTGGAATTTTGTGTAAAAAGTAAATAAAAACAGAATACAATGATTTGCAAATCCTTTTCAACCTATTTAATTTAATACTCTTCAAAAGACAAGATATTTAAACTGATAAACCCTTTTTGCAAATATTTTGAATTTGATGCCTGCAACCTTTTACCAAAAAAGCTTGGACAGGGGCATGTTTACCACTGTGTTACATCACCTTTTCTTTTAACAATACCCAATAAGCGATGGGGAACTGAGAACACTAATTATTGAAGCTTTGTAGGTGGAATTCTTTCCCATTCTTTGATGTACGACTTCAGTTGCTCAACAGTCCGGGGTCTCCGTTGTCGTATTTTGCGCTTCATAATGCGCCCAGCATTTTCAATGGGAGACAGGTCTGGACTGCAGGCATGCCAGTCTAGTACCTGCACTCTTTTACTATGAAGACACGCTGTTGTAACACGTGCAGAATGTGGCTTAGCATTGTCTTGCTGAAATAAGCAGGGATGTCCCTGAAAAAGACTTTGCTCAGATGGCAGCATATGTTGCTCCAAAACCTGTATGTACCTTTCAGCATTAATGGTGCCTTCACAGTGCAAGTTACCCATGCCATGGGCACTAACACACCCCAATACCATTACAGAGGCTGGCTTTTGAACTTTGCATGATAACAATCTGGATGGTCCTTTTCCTCTTTGGCCCAGAGGACATGACGTCCATGATTTCCAAAAACAATTTGAAATGTGGACTTGTCAGACCATAGCTCACTTTTCCACTTTGTGTCACTCCCTCTCAGATGAGCTCAGGCCCAGAGAAGCCAGCAGCGTATCTGGGTTTTGTTAGTATGTGGCTTTCGCTATGCATGGTAGAGTTTTAACTTGCACTTGTAGATGTAGTGACGAACTGTGTTCCTGAGCCCACGTGGTAATATCCTTTACATTAATAATGGTGGTTTTTAATGCAGTATCACCTGAGGGATCGAAGGTCACGGGCATTCAATGTTGGTTTTCGGCCTTGCCGCTTACGTGCAGAGATTTCTTCAGATTCTCTGGATCTTTTGATGATATTAAGGACTGTAGATGATGACATCCCTAAATTCCTTGCAATTGTACGTTGAGAAACGTTCTTCAGCTGTTGGGATATTTGCTCACGCAGTTGTTCACAAAGTGGTGAACATTGCCCCATCTTTGCTTGTGAACGACTGAGCCTTTTGGAGATGCTCCTTTTATACCCAATCATGACCAATTAACCTGTTCACCTGTGGAATGTTCCAAACAGGTGTTTTTTTAGCTTTTCCCAGTCTTTTGTTGCCTCTGTCCCAGCTTTTTTGGAACGTGTTGCAGGCATCAAATTTAAAATGGGTTCATATTTGCAATAAAACAATAAAGTTAATCAGTTTGAACATGAAATACCTTGTCTTTGTAGTGTATTCAATTGAATATAGGTTGAAAATGATATGCAAATCATTGTATTCTATTTTTATTTATGTTTTACACAATGTACCAACTTCATTGGAATTGGGGTTTGTAAAATAAACATTTAATAAACATCATATTCCAACATCCACGATTGGTCAACATGTTAAGCAGTTTTAATGTAATATTTTCTGCTCTCAGTGGTCGATACACATGTTATTTTGAACAGAATTCGGGGACTTGTATTATCAAAACCCACTTGCTGTTACTACCAGTAACCACAGATCCTGAAAATTATAATATATAAAATATCTGTTAAGTTCTCAACCTCTGTATCTGGGTTAACTGTGCTGCTATCTCTGGGTACCTATCAAATAAACTGCACTTTAACTGCCACTTCACTGGAACTTCAATGGCTGCCCATTGGTTGTCCAGATTTAAAAGGCAAGGCCTGTTGAAGTGACCCCCAACCCCAGAAAAAGAGGTAATAATAACTTGACAGTAACAGGATGATCCTTAATATAACGATGATCTCAGTTTGTTTGTGTTCCATCTCTACAGCGCTGTAGAGTAAGGTCTGGCTACACCACACACACACAAAAAAAAAGGCTCTGGGTCGTTTGCAATTTTTTTCTTGGGCGCCGCTATGCTCCGGACGCTGCAACGGTGGCTCTGCAAAGTCTCGGGAAGGCATTTGTCTTGGTGGAACATCTGCACCCTACAAAAAGAAAACATCACATAAAATATTAAATGAAGTTAACTGTTTACACAATACAGTAACATCAGCTATTAAAATAGCTGGATACATGGTTAAACCAGTGTATTGCTGTGTGTACTTCGTCCACAGCAATCCCCACCAATCGGTCCCAAAATGTCCCAGTTAGAGAGTAAATTCCGTAAACATATTCTTTGTAAATCTTTACAATCATTCCCTGAAAGAACCAAGCAGGTCTGCCTTGTTGCACGATCCAAATTTCTTCAAAACTTGCCATTTTC
Source organism: Sander lucioperca (assembly GCF_008315115.2). NCBI lineage: Eukaryota > Metazoa > Chordata > Actinopteri > Perciformes > Percidae > Sander > Sander lucioperca. The sequence goes on along the minus strand of NC_050186.1, from coordinate 28,621,934 downwards.
AGCATGTGGCTTGCTAGCTCGAAGTTTGTCGTTGTTTCTTGAAGCAAACAGAGTTTGAGAACAGCAACACACAGAGAGCAGAAGGTCACTGACATCCGGCGTGTGAGCCATGCGCAAGATGTCAGGCAATTATCCTGGAAATGTACCAGACTACATCGTACGTAATGAGAGACAACACAGTTTCATTGTAGCCTACGTGTCATGTTATATTAACGTGTTGTTAGTGGTACTGAGCAGTAAGGACCACACCAGCATCTAACCAAACACAAGTGACATTTGCAGGAATGTTTAACTACATTAACTACATGCTGTTGAATGTGCTGCAACTAAGCAGCTAATTAGTTATATACATAGCTATCTGTTCACCTTGGTTTTCTCTTCTAAATGGATGTCTGCTGTTGTGTTGCACACATCTCAAAAAAAAAAAAGACAAAGCATCAGAACATAGTTTATATGCCATCCTACAGAATTGTAAAACCAATGGGAGACTGCTGAGGATGTCAGGCAGACACTGCTGCTGGTAATTAAAGACTAAAGTATGGCATACAAAATAATAGTCCTTTTTTTAACTACTCCCTCGGAGTAAAGTTGATTTGTTCGCAGTTTAGTGTGTCTGCGGTGCTGCGGTGCTGAGAGGAACTGAATATAGAACGCAAATATGAAAATAAGAGCCAAGATTATTTAAGATATTGTACAAGCAGTAAGAAATGGATTTCAATCTTACAAGCCAATTACACTATTTACAGTGTGCACAACACTGTATGGCTACTGTTATGCGCTCCCCGCCCTGCTCTCTTTTTCCTCTCTGTTCATCTCAGGTGTTTCTGATTCCTGATTGTCATTGTGGCCCTGCCCCTGTAAATAAGGAAGGCTGGGAGACAGGGATCGGGTCTCTGAGACTGAGGCAGCTCTGATCACCGTTGTCTTCTGTTGTCTTCTTTTGTCTTCTTTTCTGTTTTATTACTTTGAGGATGATTGGTTGGCTCAGGCTTCTTCCCTTCTTTTGTTTTTTTTGGCCAGACCTCCAGACTCCCATACTTTTGGTTTAATTAATAATAGTTAAGTTGTGAATAAACTTTAATTTACTTTAACTAATCCTCGGGTTTGGTTTAATTTGATATGTTGACGGTCACATTTAAGTTGTGTTTTTTGCTGTGGCCGTAACATATTTGGGGGCTCGTCAAACAGTCAGGTGTGTAGATCGCTAGAGTGTGGTTTTGATTTGGTGAATAGCTTGGTTGTGGTGTGGTTTGATAACTACAGAAAGTTGTGATAGTTGTTTATTCAAGAGCTTTTATTTTTACTAAATAAATTTACATTTTTATTAAATGTCAGTTTTTATAAATTGGACGATTGAAAGTTTGCGTTTGGCCACCATTGTACAAACAGCATTTTTTATAGTTTTTTGAGCAGTTAGGTGACAAAGAGATTAAAGGACACAAGTCCAGATGACCCAGCGGGGAATGTGTGGCTGTGCGCATGTGCGTGTGTGTGACCTTGACACTGACAGAGCTTAGCTTTAGGCCTGTCCTTTGGCTGCAGGGAACACACACACACATACACACACACACACACACACACACACACACACACACACACACACACACACACACACACACACACACACACACACACACACACACACACACACACATACACACTTCCCAGTGTAGCCGGCAGGGCTGTGGCTCATTAATATTGCATTGATTGGACAGAGAGGAGCAGTGCACTGGAAGAACTTTTTGTGTGTGTGTGTGTGTGTGTGTGTGTGTGTGTGTGTGTGTGTGTGTGTGTGTGTCTGTCCGTCGGGTTAGAGGAGACAGAAGAAGAGAAGAGAGGAGGAGTATGAGACAAGGATTGACAAAAAAAGTCTTTGTACTAACTAAAAGGTGTGATAAATACATTCCATGCGGTTAAAGCTGTAACTGATCTCATCAGAGAGAAAAACTACATTTTACCACAATCATACATTAGTGGACCTTAAATTACACTCTACACTGCAGCTTTTAGTAAGTTAGATTGAAGACTTTTAAAGACTTTTTGATGCCACTCAGAATTAAATTAAAGACCAGTTTCCAATAAGAAATTAGCAAAAAGCAAACATGCTCATGTGTTAAGACAATTTTGGCATTATATTGTTTGACAATATTCAACAATATTTTTAAAAACATTTTACAATTTATATAGTTAAAATGCACTTTTTCTCATCAATTTAAACATCAGTATTATGCATGATAACAATATGTTATCACTGTGTGATTTCATGGAATAGCGCAACATTATATATTATTTTTCACCATTTTGTCTTACAGTAATCAAATAGGAGACAGTAGCCCACAGAAATGAGGGATGGCATGCAACAAAGGTTCCAGGCCAGACTCAAACCTGGGTCTTAAACCTATAGACCACCAAGAAGCCTCATAGCACTTTTCAATAAAACTTTCAAGCGCTCTATCAGAGCAAAATAATTACAGCTGGCTAGGTTTGAGAAAATGAATTGAGTACTGACTAGCTACTTTATGAATTTTACAATACAGCCTGAGTTCTCCAATGCCTCATGAGCTTTAGCTCCACATATCTGTACCACACATGATCTTCTTTCTGATAGCTGACATGCAGGTCCATTTGCTTGGTTTTGGTCATTTCATTGAGACTTTCACTCACATCAAAACAAACATATCTTTATTGACATCTGCAACAAGGAGTTTAATGACATAAGTGGTTACTCCAAATCTTGCAGTATATGATGTTTGTCTTTCCCAGATGCAATGGTTTGAGCGATTTGATTTCAGTCAGGAAACACAGCTTGGAACATGTCTCTGACTCCTTTGTTGGCGTCATAGGACTGGTGCTTCATTAGTTTAAATTTTCTTAAACTTACTTCTACACAGTATTGTTACAGGCAGCAGGCTTGGAGTACTGTACATTAAGTCATATTTTTATACCAAGCCCAGTGTTTCCGCTATATACATGTTGGGACCGTCCAGGAGTGAGTTAAACATTATCTTGTCAAACAAAGGATTTCCAGCCAACATGTGCTCAGAGACAATGGGCCTGAGACAAAGAAGGCCTACTTGGAAAATTCCGATCCAGGTCTCCTCAGAAGAGATGGTTCATCACCCATTTTCTAACAACGGCCTGCATGCAGACCTTGCAGCCTAAAAGTCGCACCTAGGTGTTACTGCACAAAATGGCCGAAACACCAGGAGGTCCTGCATTCCCATTGGTTCAGAGGTACCATAAAACCAGCATGGAGCCAGGTCTGGTGGCCTGAGCTATAAAACTCCATGTCACCCCCCACTTCTCGTCTTTTGCCCTGTGACTTTGGTCACTACAGCATGACACACAGAAATCTCAGTCTTTCATAGCAACCCCGTTGCTGCAGGAAGCACGCAAGCTTGTGCCAAAACTTCCACTTTCGCCATTTCACTATCTCTCGGTGTTCTGGAAGAACACCACTGGATCCTGTAACACACATCGTGTTTCAAAACTGCAGAGAGAACAACACGTTCTCTAGAAGGAAATCGGACACGTTTTCTTCTCAAGTCGACTCTAGCTCTCTTCCTTCTGCCCCTTTTTGGAAGGAGAGCTTCCTCTGATCTGCTGACGAGTAGACACGGACCCCCGTTTCTTTCGTGGAAACCTACGGACAAACGGACTGAACACACAGTAAGAAGGCTTACGTCTGGGCAGAGATAAATAGTGTATTTTATTAATGAGTAATTTGCTATTGCTGCTACTTTGTGTTACCATTAATGTGATCTGATTAATACAGCGCTACTGCTGCGCATGTAATGTATTAATCTAGGATTGTGACCGCTGAGTCAAATCTATTCTGTGAATGTACTCGGATCACGGTGCATTGTTGATATGTTGTGTTGAATATGTAGCTAGCTTGTTCAGGCTGTAAATGCTACTTTCTGCTTCTCCCACTGCTGAGGAGTTTAGGTACTGTTAGATCCAAGTATATATATATCTTTCTTTCCTACTTCTCTAACCTTTCTCTCACACACACATATATGAACACATAGCTAGTTACACACACGCGCTAAGGTGAACAGCTGGCCAACAGCGAGTCACATAAACTGCAGAGCGCGCACCGCTCCGCAGTTCTGCGCTCCGGTGTGTCTCCCTCTGGTCAGCCACACGTGTGCAGACACGTTAGCTTAGCAGCTAGCCTATTGTTGTTAGCACATAGCTTAGCCTGAATGAGCTAACGGCTAATCTTAGGCCTAGCCTATCAATACCGCCCTCTTGGGGTGAAACAGTTTTGTGCAGCTCACAAGAGTAGCCATTTTTGTAGTCTTTGGCTAGACTACACCTCGTCACCCCCTACTCTTTCACACTCACTCTCTCACACCCACACACACACACACACACACACACACACACACACACACACACACACACACACACACACACACACAGGGTCTCCCCACATGCTGTTTTGTTTTTGCTTTGTTTTGTTGTACTTAAAAGAAACGTATATTGGTTTTAATTGATCAAAGGATTATTGATTGGCCATTGATAATTTTGATTTTAATAAATTCTACTATACGTTAATTAGCAGTTGTTTGTGATTATTTGTATACTTATTGTATTAATTGCTGGTTAAACACAGGTCAGTGCTCGGATTTCACCCTTCCACTGACAAATGAGACTATTCCACAGTTCAATATTGGCCCCTGAAGTTCCAGGGTGGTGCCCCGTTTTGATTGTTTGTTGATTTGATAAAGTTATTAATAACCATATTCATAACTTTATTAATATTGATAAACATCTTTGATAATATGCCAATAATCTGATCTGTACCCCTACGTGTACCCAACATACATGTACTGTAGTAGTGGTAGTCCACCGCTATTAAACTATTGCCCCAGCTCCTTCAGAGCTTGTGTTGGTCCCGTGAAATATGACAACTACAGTAGCTTGGAAAAAAGCGTTGTGGGCACTGAATTTGATGAATTTACTGTTAATTAGACCCCAGGTAAGACAAGAAACTAACATTAGTGCATCCTGCGGCCCCTCTACCTTTGACTCTCCGCTGCAGAAGATGTTGTATTCACTTATTGTTTAATTTTTTTTTCCAGGTTAGTCGGGATGTATACCGTTCAAAACCAACATGAAAAAACGTAGTAATGTTTCCCTTTCCCGTTTTGTTGCTAAACTGTATGTAAAATGAGCGGTGATGTTAAAAGTACAATATGTAACTTTCTGCCGCTAGGGGTCTCTCAACCAAAACAATGGATTGTAAACACGGACTTTTGATGACGTTGGGAAGGAACACCTTTGCTGGTTAGAATGCATCTGTTTACGGACGAGTTTACCCATTCAAGTTTATTCACGTTACGTTTAGTAACGTTTATTCATGTCATTCTAATAAAATAGCTGTATTTTCCCCAACATAATTACGTTTTTCTTGATTCGATCTGTGTTGGTAGCTGACCAGTTAACTAGTGAGCCAGCAAGCTAACATTAGCCAGCAGCTAAAACCACAGTGACTATCACAATATATTTCACATGTCAATGTCACCTTTTGGATGGTTTCAACACTGGGTGGACGGGGTTTGTTGTAACGCTAGCTAGCTACTCAATGAGGCTGAGAGACGGGTGTGGGCGGGGATTGCCGGGGGAATCTCTGGCTGGGACGGCGAGGACGGTCGATGGCCATTGTGCAGCAGCAGATCATCTCCAAGCTGCCCGGAACGATCTCCCTCTTCACTTTTCTTTAATCTTAACTATTCATTTTGTCGGGTTAATTTAGCTGTAGCGGTTTTATTTTAACTGTAAAGACAGCTAAACGTGAAGGGGGGAGAAATTCGGCAGGGAGGTGATTTTCGGCACGAACACCGGTATCGCTAACGGAGACGTAGCTAACATTATGGACGTCGTAAGCACCCGGCACCGGAGTTAAGTGCTGTATAGTACTTATAGTACTGTATCGATTGCTGTAATGATAGTGGCTGGCTGTTGGCTGGCTATGGGCTAACGGTAACTGGCTATTGCTACATATCCCGGCTGTGTTGTCAGTTCTCATCCCGAATGAAGTCTCTTTGCGCCAGGGGAGTGATGCAGACAGATCGGGGTGTGCTAGCTGGCTAAATTACATTAGATTAGTCATCTATCTATACAGCTAATGTTAACATTACTGGTGAACTCATTTGTGGGTTAGCCCAGCGCTGCTTTTATCCATGGTGAAAACAATCATGCTACTAATAACTTTATGAGCGTGTTGAACGATGTTGTAACCCTATAATGTTATCCACCAAGCATTACCATTAATATTAGCTACTTGTCAACCAACACATTGTAGTAAAGCTGGATCGATATTGATATGTATCAATAAGTGGCATGTAATTGATCACAAAATGATGCCTTGTGGCAGAAAAAGCAGTATTACGGTTAGGAGTATTTTTTTCTGTGACATTGTATGATTTACAATTACGCTCGAACGTATCGTATCATCTGGGTGCCGCGTTTTGATGGAAGTTACGAGTAACTAGAGGGTGAAAGGTTATATGACACCACTGACAGGCGACTAAAGGAAACATCCCCTGTCTGAAAATAAAATAACAGATTTCTCTGGGTTTGACATTTGGTGGAAACATTTGAGATAGCGTAACTACACAACTAAAAAAAATTTATAACATAGGTATGGTCGTTTTCAGACATTTTAATGCAGAAATGTTACATATTGTACCTTTAAATCACTTGTTTCATGTAACGTTGTCCTAAGGTACTGTCTATGTACTGGATTTTTCCTTAGCGGTGGTTAGCTAGCAAATAAGCCCACTGATGGTAACAGTATTGTTCATATTTTGGCGCAATGACAAAGTAGTGGAAATGCTAACCGAGATGCACTTTGATAAATGTATCTGGAATTGTTCATTAGCTATGTGTGTTATGTGTGAAGCTGAACAGACTCACAGTAGTAAAACAGATTTTATTCTGATCTAAAGACTCTTTCTGTAAGATAAAGGACGGCAATATTATATCCTGGAATGTAATTGTAAGACATATGATACTTCTGAGAAACGACTGCAAATAAAGCAAACAGTTGCTTATATATATATATATATATATATATATATATATATATATATATATATATATATATATATATATATATAAACTGTTGTTTAGTACCCTTTTTTTTCTTTTCTTTTTTTACTTTCTTAAAAATTATTGGTTCAGGCACCGTTAATTATGTATGTGATTAATTTCGATTAATTAATTACAGAGTATGTAATTAATTAGATTTTTTTTTTTAATCGATTGACAGCCCTAATATATATATAACTTTATTTACATACTTACTTAATTACACATAACATATTACAAGAGGGGTACACACAAACACACACATAAATACATACAGACATACTGACTACCACATATTACATAAAGGGAACATACAAAACATACATACATACATATATAGATACATACATACAAATAGCTATGCACAATAATTAAAACAGGTACAGATGCGTGTTCCAGTATTTCCAGAGTTGGGAGTTATATCTGGTATCACTAAGTGCAGGGTTGGTTAAGGCAGTTCAAATTGTATTCTTTGACTCTGTAACATAAAATTCCTCAGCACAGCATGGAAGGTGGGAACATTACTCGTTACAAACAAATGGGTAGCATTGGTCCGTCTCGGACACTTCAACAGGATTCTAAGTGCATCATTGTATGCCACCTTTTTTTATTTATCTTTGCTTTACTGTAGCTGCACCATAGGTGAGCTGTATAAAGTGGAGTACAGTATGCTATGAAAAGAGATGTTTTAACTTCTTCAGTACACAAATGAAATTTGTGTGCCAGCATATTTGCTTGTCCATATAATTTACAGCACTGGCGCTGTATGTCATCATCATCACAAAAATCATCCCTGATGATGTGGCCCAGGTAAATTGCTTTAGTGATTACGTTTATCTCTTGCCCTGTCAAGTAAAAAGAGGGAAAGCATAGCTTCCTGTCCTCCTTAGTTAGTTAGTCCTTAGTAGTTAAAAGGAACTACACGCTGTATTCACTTAGGTAACGTTACTTTTTTCAGCTGTTTGAGCATATCTGTTCATAAGGGACCACGCTCAGAACTCACTGCTGCCGACAGAAGGGGTGGAGGGAGAAAGAGATGTAAGATATGAGAGATGAGTGTGAGGAAGGAAAGAAGGGAAGTAGAAGGAATGAGGGAGGAAGGAAAGGAAAGATGAAAGGAGAGACAGAGCAAAAAAGAGAGAGCCAGAGAAGGAAAAAGAGGGATGGATGGATGGATGGAGGGATTAAGGAGGGAAGGGAGGTGAGAAGACAATTAAAACAGTCAACAGGCACTTTGGATTCCCCTGACTGCATCTCATCATTACATCACACACACACATTCACATATGACACACGCACACACACACACACACACACACACACACACACACACACACACACACACACACACACACACACACACACACACACACACACACACACACACACAGAGTTTACAGGCGAAGTGAGACAAGCGGGCCAGACACGAAGCTCTTTGGTTGCCGCGGGAAACACTTCCTTGTTTGCCCTAACGCCCTCACTTCCTATCCACTGAGATGTTTAGAGAGCTGTGTGTGTGTGTGTGTGTGTGTGTGTGTGTGTGTAGTTTTTATGTTGCATGGCTAATTTTGACAGCATGGGAATGAGAGTGTAAGTAATGGTCCCGGCAGACAATGTGTGTGTGTGTGTGTGTGTGTGTGTGTCCAGAGAGTTCCATCCATTAGTGATAATGGGGAAACAGAGCTGCTATTAGCTGTTAATGGACAAACACACAACCACACTACAGGCTTCTTTTCTCTCTTTCTCTCTCAGGCACACACACACACACACACACACACACACACACACACACACACACACACACACACACACACACACACACACACACACACACACAGGGTTGCTTCCACATTAAAGTGAGAGCTCATTCAAGTTAGTAGAAAATCTGTTTTAGCAAGATGAAAATATGTTCCATCTTCATGTTTTACTTACTGAATATTTGACCCACTAGACCCATAGAGCCATTGTGCCTAAGAATGGTTCTCAACCTTCATTGGGTACCGAACCTTCCTTGATGAGAAGCCATGCCTTAAGGGCCCTGTCTGTAAGAAAAACTACTGGTTTCTCAAGCTGCAAGTTTATGACTCCACATGTACATGTAAAGTAGTATACTTTTTCAGTCCAGAACTGAAAAGGATGGAGCGAGGGGGCAGGCAGGTGAGCTGGTTAGCTGGTGTTGAGATCCAAGTTACAGACGGCGTGGTTGGAGTTCTGTGCCACACAAAAAGACAAACAGGCTGTTAACAAACAAAGACCATAAACTAGATTCTGCAGACTTAGGCTAAGAGAAAACGCAAAAGTAGTGTTGCGTTATCACTTTTTATTCCGCGTTTAGACAAGCGTTTTGGGGGGGAAATCTGCGTACATATGTGTGAAATTCGATGTAGTATGCACACCAGGCGGCTAGGTGGTAGTGTGCAGCACTGCTACACAACACCACCTTCTACTTCTCTCCCTCTCCTCCTCCTCTCTCCCTCTCCTCTCCGTTGTAGGACGAAACCAAAACATGGCGAAGCGAATAACAAAAGCTGACAATTTTGTCTGGACAGACGAGGAGGTGGCACAACAGGGCGTGGACTGGGAGTCCTGCCAGTCAAAATATATAGACATTTGGACTGAATTTCTTCAGAAGTATCCTGTACCTGGAAGGACGTCATATCCACACGAGAAAGACGCTATAGCATCAAAGCTGAAAGCCATCCGGACCAAGTATAGGCAGGCTGTGGATACCCAACAGCAGAGTGGCCATGGGCGAGTAATCATTCTATATTTTGATTTATGTAACAAAATATGGGGTGGGTCACCAGCCACCACAACAATTCAATCAGGAGAGACTTCGTTGCAGATATGCAAGATTTATTTGTAAGTTACATATGCAAAATATTAAATGTGCATAGTCTTTTGAGATTAGACTCCATCGTATAAAATGTATATATTTTAAAGGGTAAGAAAAAACCCGGACATATCACCGATGGAGTCTAGACACTGGTGGTGGTGAAAGGGGCACGAAGACCGGAACGAAGGAGTCGAAAACCGAGAGTGCCGTGGGTGAAGATGCCTGGAGATGGAAGGGGAGGAGGAGGGTCGCACTCTTGCCTGAAATGACAACTGACAGCCGCAGGGGAGAGAACAGATTTAAAACATGGATGTCATGCTGTGATTGGCTTGTGAAATACGAGGCCGAATCTGATTGGTTTAACAGAAAATCAACTCTCTTGAAAACAGCTGATCAGTTTAGAAGAAAAGTGATAAAGTTATTGAAGTCTCCCTGAAAGAATTTACACTGAGCTACATTAGAGGCTGCAGACTTTTGCATTTTTTACCCTTTAGACGGGAACGTGAAGGTGGAGCGTTTTTAAGATTTCCACTCTGGAGGGTGGTTTCACTTTTTTTGCGTTTTTAATCCCCAAAAACGGCACATTTCATAAAATATTTTTACGTCTTCACCCACGAGCGTTCTCATGTAAACAGGGCCTTAGATTCTTAGTTCAAAAGCTCTCTACCACTTGATAGGAATAATCTGGCATGAACATTAGGAAACCAGGAGTCTTGCAGAATGGTTGATTGGAAAAGACTGTAAGCTGTGTTGATTGGCAATGATCGTCACGTGGGTCACTTAACCAGAAGCCCAGAACAAAGGTGCCGCCCACAAACAGACAACAAGTACAGACACACAAGAGGGAGGGGAAACACAGGTGAAAACAGAAAACTGCCCAGCTCAACTGTGCTGACTATTGCAGCCACATTCAAGTCACTGAGGGTGCTTACACTCAGCAGTTACTGGGATATGGTCTTACCCCTGTTAAGTGAATAACTGGGTTATGCCAGTTCTCCCCGTATACCTTAGCGGGGAAGAATAGGAAAAATGACGGGAGTAACTCTACCACCGGTATAGTAGGTGGAACTCTGCCAACATACGACGGTTGACCTTTGTCAAAATCACAACAATTTGGAAAGCGGGAAGAACATGGACGACTTTTCAGCGATGTACATTTCGTACATTGCCATGGCAAAGTCCTCAGTGGGTTTGAAGGTTTAAAGCTTGTGTTGTGCCGTTATTTTTGGAGCAGTTGACATGGCGTTTGAGAAATCGTGCTTTCGCCTTAACACAAATATAATCGGTCAGAGTCTATCCGATAACAACAATCTTACAAGTTCATGTCACACTGTGCTAGATCTAATAAAAACTTTGCTGCAATTTTAGTGCTACAATGTAATTTGAAGCAACAAGACTTGAGGGGCTGATATAATCAAACATTAGTGCCTGTTTCAGGGTTGAACAGCTTTGGAAACCCCCTCACCTTTCTGACTTCAGAACGTCAAAGAGGAGCTACGTCCGACAGTTTCTTTGACCTTCCGAAACTCACAATCTGACATTCACACTCACTTCAAACAGTGACTGGCCAGGTGTGCGAAGGTGAGAAAGGAAGCAGGTTTGAACTTCTGATGGATATACTGTATAGTATCTTAGTACGTCACTAGGACTCCTTTCGTACCCTCACCTCCATTAGGCCCTCTTCATGTATGTTACTAGAAGGGCCCCTTGTTAAATGAGAAAGGGGGTATATATCGACCTATAGGATATGACTGTGTAAGGATAAAAAGAGATGTGGAGATACCAAGATTATACTGTAAGTGAGCCATGTGTTTTAGAATCGTCGAAGAGGCTGTATTCCACATACTGTTCTGCCTAACAATAACAATACTGTAACAATACAATTTTGGGTTGGACTCTAGTCGGTTCAGTGTTCTTTATCTTTATTATCTTAAAAATTGAAGTTAACCCTACACTTCTCTACGGTCTACGATGACTGGCTTTTTCCGCGGCCTTCAAGTTTTGCTGTTTGGAACAGCTATAAACGCCTTTACCTTCAGATGTGGTCAAACAACACTTCATAACAGACTAGATCTTTTCTTTCATAAACTTGCCCTAAAGGCCTTGCCACACCAAGTCTGTATTTTTCGTATGCGTTTAAAAAAAATCTGCATTCTGATAAAAATTTTTTAACGTGTGACAATTTCAGACGAAAAATACAGACATGGTGTCCAAAGGTCTTAAGTCTACAGCCATGCTTGAGGCTCTGGCTGTACTTAGACACAGCAGAGCGTTGAGCTAGATTCCAACTTGCTAATAATGGCAATGATAAAACACTGATGTTTATTACCTATAATGTTTATCATGTTCACCATCTTAGTTAGCAATGGCGCTAGATGAAGAGTTAAGCCTACTACAATTTGTTATGAGGGAAACATATTGAACCGGTGTGCTTTTCTCTTTTTTGGTATTGCCATTAAAGTGCCCATATTATGAAAAAAATCACTTTTTCTAGGATTTGGGGTGTTCTTTTGTGTCTCTGGTGCTTCCACACACATACAAACTTTGAAAAAAATCCACCCATGCTGTTTAGAGTGAGATACGGTTTCTGAATGTGTCCTGCCTTCAGTCTCTGGGTGAGCTGTTCAAAATTGGCACTGCTTGTGACGTCACAAGCCGAAACGAGTAGGCTAACCGCAACCATTAGCTCGTAGCGTTAGCAGCATGCTAGCGTTAGCATGCTAACGCTAATGCTAACGCTAGCATGCTAACGCTAGCATGCTAACGCTAGCATGCTACCTCGTTCTCAATAGCAAAGCACTGCTACAACACACACAAGTTCACCATAATCTACAAAAGAACTACTTACATGTGCGCCCTCATTTAGAAGTCTCCCAGCTAATCCTGCCTTGTAACTGACTGAAGTTGTAGAAACAGCCTTTTTTTTTACTGTCTATGGAGCTAGCTAGCTGACATGATCTACATCTGAGTTACTGGGCATGTGCAAGTGCAATCAAAGATAGTACAGAAGAAGAAGAAGAAAAGAGGTCTCACTCTGTAGCTAAAACAGAGACCAGCTGAAAAGAGGAGCTGCAGCAGTGAGAGAGAGCGGTGCAGTACAACAAAAATATGGTGTTCTTTGAAAAATTAAACCATGTAAACCTATTCTGGTACAACCTTAAAATACAATTATGAACCTGAAAATGAGCATAATATGGCTGCTTTAAGTCAGTCTAGTCTAATTCTCTGGGTGAAATTCCCAGGGTGGCGTTGTCGGTAGTTTCTTTATTCTTAGGGGTCTTTCAGAGCCCACCACTCCCTTCTCGCCACACTCGAGCTCTCAGCATTAGCTGCAGCAGCTCCATGTTGCTAGCACCGATTTGGCTCGTTTTTTTTGCTATCGACAGTACTCACATACTTATAGCGATCAAGATTAACGTAAAAATTGCCCGGAGTTCTCCTTTAATTGGTTTGGATGATTGACCTTGTCTCAGTTTGACCTAGGACCACCATTTTGGACGATGAACAAAACTTTCACTAGGTTTCTCGCACGACTGTCAAACTCATCTGGGACAGCCCAAAATCACACAGGCCTTTAGCCTGGTCTGTACTATAAAGCTAAATAGACAGTTGGTTGTTCTTCACTTTTGCTATTAAGGTATAGTCACATTAGTCTAATTTCACTAGTCTGGCTAGTTCACACAGCACTCCGGGATGGGACAAAAATGGACGGAGCCGCTGCAAAATAGTTGTGCGAGAGAAAACTCAGATTGGACATTTAGTCTAGCTAGCTGTCTGGATTTACCCTGCAGAGATCTGAGGAGCAGTTCAATTCAATTCAATTCAATTAGATATTATTTATAGTATTAAATCATAACAAGAGTTATCTCAAGGCACTTTACAGATAGAGTAGGTTAGACCACGCTCTATAATTTACAAAAACCCAACAATTCCAGTAATTCCCCCAAGAGCAAGCATTTAGTGCGTCAGTGGCAAGGAAAGACCCAGGCTCTTGGTGGGCGGTTGTCTGCCGGTGCCGGTTGAGGGTGTGATGAACAGTGGCAATTATAGTCACAATAAAGATAGTGGAACTATGATAGTTAGCATAAATCTACCAGAGTTTAAAATTCCCACAAAAAAACTGGAGCAATCCCGGAAGTGGAACGTCAAGGATATAGACTATGCGCAGCGCTAAGCGACGGACGGAGCAATGGTGCCTCTGCAAAATAGCCTCAGGAAGGAACTTGTTTTGATGGAACATGTGTACGTTCAAAAGTTGTTTTAGTCGTGCAACAGAAGACTCAAAACAGAAAACTTCCCGTTTTAGTCCCTTCTTCTCCACTCTCTTCTCTCTCTTTCCTCTCTCCTTTCTCCTGTCTCCTCCATCCTCTCTTCTCTCTCCCTCTCTTCTTCCACTTACTCCTACCCCTTCTTCCTCCTCTGTTCTCTCCTTTTTTATCTCCATATTTTACCCTCCTTCCTTCTACTTCTTATCTCTTCCTCCTTTTTCCTATTACATCTTTCTCCTCGTCCATCCAGCTCTCTTCCTTTCAATATCTACTTTCCTCTTCCTTCTCCTCTCGTGCGTTTTGTCTTCCTCAACTTTCCTTCATACTCTTTTGCTCCATCCTTCTTCATCTCCCCTTTTCCTCCCTCCCATCATCCTTCTCTCTCCTCTCCTACTTTTCTTGCTGTCTTCCTCCCCCTTTTCTACCATCTTTCCTCTCTTCTCCTCCTTCCCTAACTCCTTCACCCCCGATAGTTCTTCTCTGGTGTCCTTTACCCCCTTTACTCTCCCTCCTCCCATCTAAACTCTTCCTTCCCCTTTTCTCCTCTTTTCTCTTCCTTTCTTTCTTCCTCCTCATTCTCCCCCTTTTCAATTCAATTTCAATTCAATTCAATTTTATTTATAGTATCAAATCATAACAAGAGATATCTCGAGACACTTTACAGATAGAGTAGGTCTAGACCAAACTCTGTACTTTACGAAGCCCCAACTATTACAGTGGTTGCCTCAAGAGCAAGCATTAGCAGTAGCTATTGCGACAGTGGCAAGGAAAAACTCCCTTTTTTTGTTAGGAAGAAACCTCGGACAGACCCAGACTCTTGGTAGGCGGTGTCTGACGGCACCAGTTTCTTTCCCTCTTTCTCCTTTTCTTCCTCCTCTTGCTTTCCTCTCCTCCCTTCCCATGTTCTCTATCTCTTTCTTCCTATTTACCTCTCTTTCCTCCCTCCTTTCCATGAACGCCCCCCCACACACTTCCCCCTCCCTTCCTCCCTCCTTAAGGTCAGGATGGTGCTAAGTGTCTATCAGGGCTGATGAGGCTCAGGAGACTCCTTTGTTCTGAATGAGGGTGAAAATTTGAAACAGCCACAAGAGCGTATAGCTCAACTCCCCCTCTTCCTCACCCCCCACCTCCATCCCCTTTTCCCTCCATCCTTCATCCCGTCGTCGATCAATCGCTCCTTCTCCCTAACAACTCTATTGATCAGATGCACTAACAACATCTTTCATTTATTAATTATGAGATAAAGTCTTCCTGGGATTTCTCTCTCTCAGTTTGTTCTGCCCATCCCTCATTTTTAGGGCTCTGAGATCTTACTTTTTCAGGCAGGCCGATTGCTTGGCCTGTGGTATTGCTGCTTGTAGCTTTCTCCAGAACCCCTGTACACCGAAATTACTTACAGAAGGACCCCAAAGCACTTAATATGCAACTCAATTGTGTACTACTGACTATTACTACTTTGTACTTCTATTTCAGAGAAAAACATTGTACTACTACATTTACCCGACAGAGAAATGTTACTGGGTATGTTGCAGATTCTGATTTTAATCACAAAATATCACAATTAAAATATGATGCGTTATTATTCATTAAACTATCCAGATATTTGAAGGACACAAACACACACTCTACATATGGCTTGCATTTATATAGCGACTACTCAAAGCACTTTTACATAGTGCAGGACCATTCACACACATTCATAAACTGGTGGTCGATGCTGCCGTACAAGGTGCCACCTACTCATCAGCTCATGGTGCAGCATTGGGACACTTCGGCATCGAACCACTGACCTTCTGAGTGGTGGACGACTGCCCTACCAACTGAGCCACAGTGGCCCCTATACATGTTGTTTTCTTCTTCTTGTCTCTTCCTTGTTGTCCTCTACATGTTTTCTCCTCCTTTTTGTCCTCTAGATGTTGTCTCCTCCATGTTGTCTCCTCCTTGTCCTCTCCACGTTGTGTCCTCCTACAGTTGCGTTTCCAGACTTGTGAGTCTTCATTGATTGGAGGAGCAAGTGCTGACAGACTGACAAATAGCCTTTTTATTAACGGCCTGTCTGTGCCTGGTAGCCAGGGATCGCAGAGAAGAACAATTCAATTCAGTTCAAAGGACTTTATGTCTCCCTGCAGGGCCATTTTCATTACAGGCATAAAAAGACTGATTAAAGACAAAAATAAGACATCACTCTCATAAACTCAAGACTATACCACAGAGCAGTTTCTTCATGTGGTTTACCTGCCGTCTCTCTCAGGCCTCGTGCTCATATTGTTTATAGTCTGTGTATCTAACAGGATGATATGGACTTAAATTGACAGTCAGCAGTCTTTTAGTATGAGGAGCTCATCAGCACGTCAAGTGTTCAGTTTGATTGCAGGTAACATCTGTTTTCCATCTTAAATACGTAGTTGCTAATATTAGCTTCACAAACAGTGTACTGAAGTCTTCTTAGGACAGCATTAGACATGTGGATCAAATGTGCTTTATGGGTAATCGCATGAATTGTGAAAATAGCTTAAAATGTACCGATCTGAGCATGTGTGTGTGTAGTGGTCATGTAAGTGTGTCTTTTGTGAAAACCATCCAATTTTTCACCAGATTTCTGTGCCAAATACTTTCTTTGGTATATATTTTTTTTGTAGCTTGGTTATTGTTTTTTATGTGATGATACAATGGTTGTTTTGACTGATAAACTAAGACTAACTGACTGACTTAAAATTACATGATTATGTGCATAGATTGTGAAAATAGTAGACGTAGCAGCAGTGAAGTCACCCATTGGTTTGTGGACTGCTCTTTTGAAGCCTTGAGTGTTATGGGTAGCTCCCTCTCCAACTTGTGTTGGGTTTTTTTTCTTTGTCTCTGTTTGTCTGTGTGTCTCTGTGTGTGTGGCCGTGTGTTTCCACTTGGAGTGCTGGAGGCGTGTCCTGGAGGAAGTAGGTCAAGGGGAGTGGCCGATTCACCTGCACAGCCGTTTTCTTCTCAGCTGCAGCTCATCTACTAGAATCACCCAGCAATACTTAAGATATGGCTGATTCCCCTGTCGGCGCCAGTTCGTTATCAACATTCAAGTGGTAACTTGGCTCTGTGTATCTAGCTCTTGTATCCAAGTTAGTTTTGTTGTGCTCTCCAGCTCTAGTCCTGATTTCCTTTAGTTGATACTTACCTTGTGTTTCTGTTGTGCAGTGTCTGCTCCGACCAGCTCCTGCCTCTGCTGTACCTACAACCTCCAGTCTCACCACCAGCCTAATTCTCCGCCTGTGGAAGCCACTCCAACCCAACTCAGCCTGTCCGGCTCGATACTCAGCCTCCCTGGATCCTCCTCTCTCAGCTCGGTTCCGCAACTCGGACAGCCAGGAATCCCCTCGCTCCTGCATTATCCTCGCTCTTCAATTGAGTATAACTGTTTGTTCATTAAAACCTTTACAAACCACTCTTTCTGTCTGTGCGTGTGTAATCTCTGCGTTCTGGGTCAGAACAAACCCTAACATTGAGTTTGGCAATTTGGCCGTCGCCATCATGGTTTTCATTTGACGATTTTTGACGAGAGGGTGAAGCTGGGGAGGCTGATGCCCGTGTTGTTTATGATTGCAATGATGCTGCGCTAAATTCTAAAAAGGGAAAGTTGCTGATTTTCAACCCTTCTGGAGCAAGTCATCCAGGGCTGGACTGGGGTAAAAAATCAGATCATTTTTCCTTCTTGAGGACACACATTTGTTCTCTCTCTCTCGCTCTCTCGCTCTCTCTCTCTCTCTCTCTCTCTGGTGTCCTCTGTCTCACCCGGCCCTCAGGGGTGCTGTCACACGATTGGTCAGTGACATGACAACCAATTAAGGACTAATTAATCAAGCTCCAGTTGACAGGTAATATCCTGTGCCACTCGGGGTGAAACTGTGTGTGTGAGGAAAAAGCTAGAGTTAATTGAGGGGGAGAGTAAAAGAGAAAGTGAGAGCGAAAATGAGAGAAATGGTTTGTTTGCCTCCAAATAAGAATGAATAACTGTTTAAAATGAATATTTTCAAGACAATGTGACAAAACAGCAGGAAAGAATCAGCGCCATTATCTCTGTAGCTCTGGTCCATCACGACATTGCACTGCTAATTTGGCAATTTTATTTCAGTGACTTCAATTGTCTTCACAGTTAAGGTATTTTTTTATTCTGTATTTAAGTGGAGGCTTTAACGCTTTAAGATTAGTCAGATTACCTGCTCATTCATCTGCACTATAAACCAAACTCTCCATGTGTCTTGGTAAGGATGGTATACTTTTGAAAAATGACAGTATTTGTATGTATTTAATATTTCTGTTCTTCTTTATCAAACACTGTTGTCCCACAAGCCATGGACATCAGCAGCTTCAACAACTGACAGAGGACAGAGAAGGCAGAATGTTGTGTTGTTATTACACAGCAGAGATTACAGTTTAAAGGCGCTGACACACCAACCCGATTATCGGCTGTCGGACAGTCTGGCGAGGTCAGTGACTCGAGTCTGTTCCGTGTGGTCCGTGCCATCGTCAGTCGGAGGAGCCGTCGGCCTTCATTTGGACCAATTTGACTTGTTGAATCGGCCAGTGATCTGATCTGATTGGTGGAGTGCTAACCCGGAAATGATGAGCATGACGAACGCCTCTCAAAATCTGATGAAAATCTTTTAAACTGACCTTTGTCGATCTGAAATGAAGACAGATTCAGCAACTGCATGGCCTATTTCTCGCTTAAAATGTTTTCAGAAACATGTTTTGGTGAGCTATTTTCGTAATACGAACGAGCCGCCATTATGGTCGGTTTTGAAATTTGGGAGAAGCCAGACCCATGTGATGCGTTCGTCCAATCAGCTGCCGGTTTTCATTTTTTGGGCGATAATACAGATTAGCGCCGCCTGCATCCACCGTGTGTGTGTGTGTGTCAGTCACGGGGGAAACTCAGCAGCCCCGCCCGCTGCAGAGATCAGACAGGATGTAAACAGCAGCAGCTTTCAGTGACTTCAGAGCGAAAAATCGTTCCAGCGTACATTGATGTTAAAATGTATACAGGTTGGCAGGACGGTCTGAAATGTTTTGCACGGTCTTTCGTTGTACGTTTTGTTGGTAAATGTGAGATGTTCGAGTCACACACGTGAAGAGAACGGTCTCTGAAACAAGGAAATTAATTTGACCCGTTCTCGCTCCCACTTGGTCAGTGGCCAAATGCGATAGGGGGCCCCGGCTGTCAATCAATATTTTCCAGTCACGCGGGCCCCTGATTGGTCAGGGCCCGTAAGCACCGCTTACCCTGCTTACCGATAGTTACGCGTCTGGTATCAGGTTTAGTTCCATCATAGTGTTAATAGTGTCAAAAAACGTTAGCTGACGTTGTTGTTCAGTAGCTAGCTCAGAGATTCGGCTAATGAAATTACTGATTCAGCAGGGGGGGGGTTAACACTTTTGCAAGGCACTGTATCCGTGTCACATTCTCATTAGGGGCTGAGCCCCCCTAAAGTTCTGATCCTAGAATCGCCCCTGTCCGTTTCAGAGAGCAGGTTTAGTGAAAACTCTGAGTTTGTTAACCCTGAGATGAGGGAAACTCTGGGTTTTCTGTTTCAGAAAGTGAGGTCAATCAAACCAGAGAGAGAGGGATAACTCCAGCCCGTTTCAGAAAGAGAGGTAACTTTACCTCAGAGTCAGTTACTATGGTAACAGAGTGATTTGCTCGCAGCACCTGAGAAGCCCCGGAGAGAGAGTTCGCCTGGCCCCTCTTGCATTTGCCAGAATTGCCGGATGGCCAATCCGTCCCAGATGGAGAGTAGCTAAAGCCTGCTAAAAAAGTCGCTATATTACCCTAATTTGCATATCAGTGAGATCCTAACTATATGATGTATACAAGAAGAAAGAAAAAAATGTAAAAAAATTAAGTCATAATAATTGTAAGTCACACACTAGCTCTATCGTTAGCTATTCTTTTTCAAGCTGCTATCATCTCATTAATATACATCTAGGCCAGTGGTTCCCAAAGTTTCACTATAATTCCATCCATAAGTAACACAATGACAGAATGTATCATGGGTTTCATACACTTTCATAAAACATCTAAAAGCAAAAATCCTATCAGATGGTGGCCCCTGGGAAGAAATCTTATCAAATGGGGGTCCCTGGTCTAATTTGTGTCAGTTTGGGGGTCCTTGACTTGAAAAGGTTTGGGAACCACTGATACATCTATAAATTGCAGGAACGTCTGTCTGTCTGTTTGTGTGTTATGCGCATATCTCTAGAACCGTTAAGCTTCTCCTGAACAGAGGTGGCGCTAATGAGCAAAGGCTACCGACGTTGCTCTTTCTACAGACTAGAAGAAGAAGAAAAAGGTAAACAACGGCAGAACTGGCAGCAGCATTGGCGTCAATGCTTCGATTTGATTCGATGACCTACTTCGTCGGATCAAGCCTTTCATTCGCCATAAAAGAACTCATCTTAACCCAGTAAGTTTACAAGAGAGATTTGCAGTCACTCTGAGAGTCCTGGCATGTGGTTGTCGGCGAACTTGTTCAGGCCTCCTGTTTCCGCTTTGTCGCGTGCCGCTGAAAAAAAAAGAGCTGTGCTCGCGCGCCATAAATCCAGGCGCGCCGGCAGGATATTATTAATAGGATATAGTATTAAGTTGCTGTGAGCTGTAGCCTACATTCACCACTTCTAACCAGAGGCAGAGTATAAAGTAATCTCTGAGACTTCACAGCGCTGTGCAATGCGAGAAAATCTCAGAGCTGAACAGGGCAGACACAGCACTTTTCATCAGACTCACCCTGGGTTAATTAAGTATAGGCCTACTGCTAACTAATAACATTACTGTCGCCAAAATGTCCCCGCGAATCAGATCCCCTACTTCACCGTTAACTGTCAAGCCACTAAACCTGTATGGAAATTAACAACTCTGCTGAAATGTTAAATTAGTTAACGATCCGACACAAGACAACACCGTCTCTCTCTCTCTCTCTCTCTCTCTCTCTCTCTCTGCACACACACACACACACACACACACCGTCCGGTTCTGGTGGTTGATTAACGCAGATATGTGCTGATTAGCTCTCATAACAGGCCAGGTGGGTAGCGCACTGCCATGAGTCCATGAGGCTAATGTCTGATTACTCCACATTGTCATTGTGATATTTTGTGATTACATTCTGAAATTGCAACGTTCTCTGTCAGGTAAATCAGTAAGTTAGTAGTAGGGTATACAGGGGAGTTGCATATGAAGTGGTTTGGGGTCCTTCTGTAAGTAATTTTGGGGTAGCCTACAATTTGGTTTTGATGAATTCTACAAACAGCAATACCACAGACCAAGCAGGCTGGTTCCAAACAGGCACATTTTCAACGGGCACTGCACTATCTTTCTCTAATTTCTAAAACTTTTTTTTATGGAGGCTGTTGTACCACTACTGTGGAACAGAAGTGTCATGAATAGAGCGTTATAAACATTGGGATAAACTCACTTAAACTCTGTGTATTTAAGAAAGAATAAAACTCATACTCATAGCCAAGTTAAATCATTTAGAATAAAAACAAATGATGAGTTCCCTGGACAAACTATGGCCAGCAATGATTGGTCGTTGGGTCTGCACTTTCACAGCTCATTCGTATTTTTGTCTGGCTGTTGCTTGGTCAGACCCTAGTAGAACAGAGGCTTATCAGGAAGTGATGTCATGGACTCCAGCTCTCTATAGTGCAAAACCACACCATCCTTGCCCGCACCAGGAGCCTATTTCCAGACCTCTGAATCACTGTTCAGTTCTTCAATTTGTTCAGTGATTCAAAAAGGTCTGGTGTTGTGCTCTTGGATGGCTGCTTCCGTCAGTTGGAGCAACAATGTAATACTGAGGTAACAGTGTAAAATGCAGACAGACATTCATCAGTCCCAACTGATTTGTTTGGGTAAATTAACACTGCCTTCCAAACAGAAAACAGCTAACATGAATATGATGTCAGACTGAGCAATGAAGTGAAATAAAATGGACATTAAGTCTGATTATCAGGTTAAAGATTGTGTAGGCTACTTTTACTTGTAATACATGGATGCAGTATAAATACATCTGTGAGCTGTACATTGATTGTATACAGTAGTGCTGCAGTGCAAACACATAGAGCAGTAATCTACCCTGCAGTGAAACTCTGTCGGCCCTCTAAAAATAAATGTGATCACTGTGTCCGGGGCCTTCGGGCTGACCGAATGGAAGTATTGATGAGAGCAAAGGAAAGAGAAACACACACACACGCACACAGACACACACACACACACACACACACACACACACACACACATAAGCAGTGTTAAAGCCGTTGGCTAGAGGCCACAGTAAACCTATTGATCCATTGTGTTCAGCCCATCTTTACACGCGCTAACACACACACACACACACACACACACACACACACACACACACACACACACACACACACACACACACACACGCACACACAACACAACACACTCACACACAGGGGTGAGAGATGCTATTATGGTGGGTTCTGTTTGTTTTGTTTTCTGTTTTTCTCTCCATTCATGCCTCCATGTTAACCTTTCTAATACCTCCTTTCACATGGACAGAACACACTTTCAGACTTGTAAAACACTAACAAATAAAAAAAAAAAAAAACGTGGCGGCTCCAAATACATATAATTGTACTCTACATCAACATTCTCTGAGGTATTCTCCCATATTCTCATAACACCTGGGAGTGCATTATAGCTCTTAGATCAGGTGTGATTTTCCGTCCCTTTAACCCATTGTTGGGTGAGTTTCACCAGTGGGAGTTCAGAGAACAGAATAAAGCCATGTTTTGACATATTTGTGCAAACAGCATTTAAGCCTTGAACCTCTGAGACTATTCCCAAAATTAAAAATTAACTTTCATGCTTAAATGTTTTAGGTGAAATATACAATTTCCCAAACAATCAGAAAGCAGTATTATGTAACATCATGTGGCTGTGTAAACTCATTTGGATCTGATTGGACATTTAGCAGCTTGGTCAAATTGACTTGTTGGAGCGGCTTCAGTGTTAAAGTACATGTTGAAGTAGATGTGTATCAACTTGTAAAAATCTAAGTTGTTTTCTTTGTCGATAAATGAACGTCAGACACTAGTTGACAGACTATCAAACAACTAATGTCATAAAAAGGAAACACATTGACACAAACAATGTTTTAGAACCTTTGCACCTGAAATGCAAACCACCACACTGTATGACTGTGTGTGTATGTGTGTGTGTGTGTGTGTGTGTGTGTGTGTGTGTGTGCGTGTGTGTGTGTGTGTGTGTGTGTGTGTGCGAACTAGCTAATTCCCTATCAGAGAGACAGGGCATGGGAACTGGGCGCTGGAATTTCTGCTAGCAGGTTGACTTCGCAACGGGAGAGAGAGGGCAATACTCACACACACACACACCCACACACACACACACACACACACACACACACACACACACACACACACACACACACACACACACACACACTGTGTAGCCTCATGAAGACATGGAGCGCAGAAAGTAGGCTATGTCCCAAGGTCCTGGACAGGTGAACTGGGACTCCGTTGCCTGTTTGTTGTTTGTTGTTAATGGTTAGTGATCGATTAACGAGGGTCGGCTTTTGCAACATTTGCAACACAGTGTTTAATGCATTCCTTACACTTTTGCAAACTTTACAATTTCATTGGAGTGAGAAAGTAAAATTAATTCACATTTTACATGGCCATAATCTGGGTCATCGTAAACAGGATTACATTGACACTTTCTACAATTTCTAAAGGGAAAGATTTTAAGCATGAGGACATTTTCTATGTGTTACAATGTATTTTGACTTTCACTTTAATTTTCTAAAAACAAAAACAACAACAATTGTACACTAAAATAACTTCATATTTATATTCATCATATTAGGACTTATTTGGTGACGTCACAACACTTATTTAATATATGATGAGTAATCGATTATTTCCTTTAAAGTGTTTTTTCAGCCTTTTTGGCCCGTCCAAGTACCAGTTCCATAACAGCACCAATACATCACAATCTGGCTGACTTGACCAGGTTTTAACAGGTGCTACTGTTGTGCTGTGCTGCTCTGTCTTGTCTGTCCGTGCATCATTGTCCTCTTTTCACGTCGCAACATTATCAGTTATAAATTAGCTTTTTACTGCGCAAGAAAATGGATGTGTTGCATGAGAGCGTGTGAAAAGTGTCACTTACGTGAGTTCCCCGGTCAATGCTGAGAGTTGGCAGCCCTGTTTAAATGGTATGTTTTAACAGAAGTTGGGAAGAGCTATGTCATGAAGCTCACAGACTCATACTGTTGAACTTGACTGTTTTTTAACCAGTGTTGGGAAGGCAAATTTCACGTAGGGTAACTACTGTGGCAATAATTCCTTTCTGATTCTGTTACTTTGGAAATGTAATAGGTGTCATATACGGTAGTTAAAATGTGCCTGCGCATATACTGTGTTATTCACGGTAGCACCCAGAATGTTTGTCACTGTTGACTTGCATCGAAAGTTAAGAAAGTAAAAGAAAACTAAATGATAAACTGCTTCCTTCGTTATCATTTTACATGGTGTCAGAAGTGAACGACTGGTGAAGAGTCATGGCAAAATTCAATCCTTCAACGAACTTTTCGTTCAACAAGCCAGGAGAGTGGCCTGATTGGAAGCAGCGTTTTGTAAGATTCAGAACTGCTACAAAACTTAACAAAGAAGATGGAGGTGAGCAGCCTGATATATGCTATGGGCAGCGAGACAGAGAATGTTTTTCGTTCGTTCACATTCACGGACGATGACGAGAAGGATAAGTTTGACATTGTACTGGGGAAGTTTGACGAGTACTTCGTGCCTAGAAGAAATGTTATACATGAAAGGGCATGTTTCCATGACTCTGGTGGTAACCGTAGAGATGGTGAGGCAGTCGGAGGAGGTTGCTTTGCAAGTCAGCATGCAAGGAGAGACTACAGGAGCGGTGCACGAGGTCACCCACAAGCACAGTAAGCACACAAAAAACTACATTAAGCCTAACAGAGGGAATGGTGGAAAAGAAAAATGTGAGTGCGTGAAAGTGCGACATAACAAAGATGAAAACTGCTGGCACGAGTCCACATGCAACACGTGTAACAAAATTGGACAATGGAGCAGAGTGTGCAGGAATAGGAGAGCAGTGAGTGAGGTCACGGAGCAGCAGCAGTCGTATTTCCTTGGGGCAGTGAACAAAGCCGCTGATGGGTCATCTGAGAAATGGGCTGTCAAGCTGCTGGTGGGCTCCACTCTGGTTGAGTTCAAAATCGACACGGGCCGCTTTCCGTGAAGATGAACCTGGTGAGGAGGGTGGAGGAGACTGTGTGCAGCACAGGACATTTACAGGCATACGGCAAGCATGGGACACTAAAAACTGAACCTGTTAGAATACAGCTGAAAGACAATGCTCAGCCATGCGCGGTACACACAGCCAGGCGTGTGCCACTTCCCATGCTGCAAAAGGTCAAAGAGGAACTCCAGAGGATGGAGAGAAATGGCATCATCGAGAGGGTGACACAGCCTACCGATTGAAAAAAAGCACAGGTAAAGCCTGGAAGAGGATCACAATGGATCTCTGTGAGTACAATCACCAAAACTACCTAGTCATCTCAGACTACTACTCCAGGTTTATTGAGATACTGCACATGCCCACCACGACGAGCGCACAAGTTATCCAGAAGCCGAAGGCCGTCTTCGCCAGGTTCGGCATTCCAGATGAGGTGGTAAGCAGTTTTCCAGCACAGAGTTTCAGAAATTGGCGAGACAGCTCGACTTCAGACACTGTACGTCTAGCCCTCACCATCCACAGAACAACAGACACGTGGAGAGAGCCGTTCAGACGGCGAAGAAAATCCTTGAACAAGCAGATCCGGTGATGGCCTTAATGATTTATAGTTCTACTCTGTGTGCCACCACCGGCTTCAGCCCAACTGAGTTGTTGATGGGGAGAAAGATCAGGACAACACTCCCCACATTAGAAAGGAATCTTCGACCTAAATGGCCCAACAGAGCTGCACTGAAAGACAAGGACGGGAGAGAGAAAGCTAAACAGGCTTATTACTACAACCGTCGCCACAGTGCCCAGCCCTTACCTGTCCTGCAGCCAGGAGATGCAGTCCGATGCAAGTTGGATCATGAAAAGGTGTGGACGCTGCCAGCAGTGATCTCTAGTGAGAGCGTCACTCCGAAATCTTTCATCATCAAGACACAGCATGGAGCAGAGCTTCGGCGGAACCGCCGTCACCTTCAACCCGAGCCGGTTCCCCAGCCCACCCCAACAGCATCCAGCAAGAACACAGGGACAGACACCCACTCTGATACGTTAGAGACTGTTCCTGCCAGCCAGAGTGATGTAAATCACCCGGTCAGACTGTGACCAGATCTGAATGGCTGTGCAAGCCAGTCAACAGGCTCGACCTGTAGTCATGTGCTGATCCTATGGCCTTTGGGGGGGGTGAAAAAAAGGGGGAAAAGAGAAATGAAAAAAAATTGTAATGGCATTAATGTTGATAATGTCTACTTATATAAGAAAGTTGTGTTGATATTAATGTTAACAAGAGTGTTTGGTGTTAATGATAACATGCCTCATTTTGAAGGGGGAGATGTCATACACGGTAGTTAAAATACGCCTGTGCATATACTGGGCCTGGTAGCTGGACAGTCCGGTACACTGTTGTTCAGCCATGTTTCCACAACAACAAAAACAAAGCAGTCTCTGAACTCGCGTTGGGAGTTTCGTTGAAGTTGGATGTAGTCCAGTTTGTTGTCTAATGAGCGGACACTTGCAAGCAGGATTGATGGAACAGGTGGCCGGCTAGCGTTAGCTTTCCACCTAGCTCGCCTCGAACTTCTGCACACCGCTGTCGATGTCCCTTTCCCCAGCTTTTTTCATCGCGCAACACCGCAGGCTGAAGTGCTGGTTTCCGTAGCAGGCGAAGCTCGCGTAGTGTGTTGAGTATTCCGTCTGTAATAAAGTGTCCTGCATATTCTACGATCTGTACCAATGTATCCCGGTGGTACACATGTGCAGTAGTTTGAATGTATGTAATTGTTGTAAAAGTTTTCTGCTAAAAAGACGGAACTCCCTGTTACCTAGCTTCAAGATGGCTGACACTCTTTTTGCTTCGGTAATCTTCGGAAAAAGATGACGGTCCAACCCCCTATGGGCGGGTTGAAAACAGGTGGAAGTAGCTCCTGCTACTGGCTGTAGTATATTGCCTCTGGGCAAAAAATCTTCCGATGACGCAAAAATCTGTGTTTTCTGTCATCGGAAGATTTTTTCCAGACCCACAATAAAGAGATCTCTCATCTCAGGGGGACATGAGGGAGGGAAGCACGGTCATTCGAAAATTTTACCGTGTTTCTACTGATAAAAAGCTTAATGCTAAATCGGTGAAGTATCCCTTTAAATTCACAAGTCACGAGTGCTTATATCAGAAGTGTTTTTATCCGTAGGTATAGTGGCAACTATCAGATACCTTGAGAGCCTATTTACTGTCACTGCAAATTCAAATGGGAGAACTGAAAGCATCAGAATAGCATCAAACTTTACTAAACGGCTGTGGCTGGAAATGACAAAAGACACATAAAAAACATGCAAAGCAACAAAATTAATATCATTCAACATATAGCCTAGCTTTTTACAGAAAATATTCAGATGTAACCCCCAATGTAATCGTGAACATTTTCATAGTTAAGTGTAATTTAATTACACATTTTTTCCCAGTAACTGTAATGGATTACAGTTACCTTTGTTTTGTAATTAAATTACGTAAAGCTACATGTAACTAGTTACTCCCTGACACTGTTTCTAACACTTATCAGTCATTCACAGACTAGCATTGATGGCTATGACTTAGCTTAGCTCATAACATACACCGATCTTGTGCCCAGATGTCCCTGCTGCATCAACGCAACGCAACTCACAGTCAGACAAATGTAAAGCAGTCCCCCCAGGATTTCACGGCCTTTTGTATAGATTGTTGCAGCCCAAAATGCCTGATTTTGCGGGAGCTTTTGTAAAAAATTGCGATAAAAGTTGCAATGTCTTTTGTATGTTTGTTGCAATGAAGTTACGGGAGACAGTGAATGTTGCTAAAAAAGTTGCGAGTTCTTTAAAAATAAAAAGGAAACTTGTTTGTTGTTTGAGAATAAAATTACTCTGGGCTGAGTTTTCCTAGTAACCTTACCAAAAACGCTCAGGATGCTGCAAATGTTGGTATAATATGAAAATGGCTGGTGGATTTAAGACAAAAAATAATAATTTATTGAATGAATCAAATATGAACATATCTGTCAGTTACGACAGAGCATTAGGGCCACATCAAAGGAAAAAAAATAAGGAAGAAGATTTTTTTTTTATTTTGCATTTCGAGAATAAAGTCGAAATGTCGAGAATAAAGTCAACATGACGAGAATAAAGTTGAAATAGTTTTTCGAGAATAAAGTTGAAATAGTTTTTCGAGAATAAAGTCGAAATGTCGAGAATAAAGTCAACATGACGAGAATAAAGTTGAACTACCATTTCGAGAATAATGTTGAAATGTCGAGATTAAAGTTGAAATGACGAGAATATCCTTTATCATTTAATCACATTAGACTAGAGCGACTGTCTGCCATGCCAGCTGCCATGTAGGCAACATCATAGATATGGGTTACATCCTTGGAGTGCCACGCTCGCCTGAGCTCCACTCCTTCAGGATCAAACAATTTGATTAATTGTCTTATTGTGTCTTGTGATACAACATATCCTCTCTGTAGTGCACGTAGGTGTAACCATCAATACCTTTGCATCTGTCCATTACAAGCTATTTCAGTTTGCAAGAATACGGCCACCTCCAAGTTTGTGTGGTTTCTCCTTCTGAACAGACGTTAAAATGTATACAGGTTGGCCGGGCGGTCTAAAATGTTTTGCACAGCCTTTTGCTGTACGTTTTGTTGGTAAATGTGAGATGTTCGAGTCTCGTCTTCATATCGGAAACAAGCTCTCTCTCGCTCCCGCTTGGTCAGTGGCTCTCAGAGTCACATTATACTGACGTAAAGTCTGTCACGTGGGACTGCTGTGATTGGTTGTAGTCGTGGGAAACTCTGCTTATTGGTCAAATTTGCGGAAAAGTTGCGGTGATTGGTCAAAATTGTGAGTCGCACCAAAGTCACGGTTGATTGGTTGAATTTGCGTGAATTGGCGTGAAAACATTGCGAAATCCTGGAGGGACTGGTAAAGACAGACAGACATAAACATACCAACAGACAGGAAACTGGTTTGGTGACAGTGAGTCTGTAAATAGTACTTTGCCAGACCCTCCTCCAAAGCGCGCTGAAGGAGGGTCTGGCTACTCTACATAGCATTTGAGGATGGGAGGGAAACATGCTCTGGTTTAATGGCATTTCTTTAAACCAATCACAATCGTCATGGGCGGTGCTAAACTCCCCACAGAGCCGCTGCAAAAAAGTTGTGCAATAGAAAACTCAGATTGGACAGATTTGACTTGACTGTCTCAATTTACCCTGCAGAGATCTGAGGAGCAGTCAACAATAGTCCTCATAAATCCACCGAATTTAAAATTACAACACAAAGAAAGCGGAAGGAAACAGAAAATACATGCATCGGAATTTCCTGCAGCACCCGAGCAATCCCGGAAGTGGAACGTGAAGGATCTATATCCTAGTAAACGAGCAACAGTGTCACTCAAATCTAATTAATCACATATGATTGATTCTATTTCTGTCTTTCCTTCCCTCTCCATCCCAACTTTCCTTTATTTGTTTCTCTTGTCATCTCTGTGTCTTTCTCTTTTCCTTTACTAACTCTGATTGAACCACCTCATCCATTCCCTTCTTTCTCTCTCTCTCTCTCTCTCTCTCTCTCTCTCTCTCTCCCCCTCTCCCTCTCTCTCTCTCTCTCTCTCCGCATGCACGCACACACACATACACGCACACACACACAGACACGCACGCACGCACACACACACACACACACACACACACACACACACACACACACACTTTAACATGGCCTCTGGTCTGTTTCCTACTCACAGGCCAATCAATAGACAACATGTTGAGCTCTATACAGAAAGTACTACTATGGATTCAAGGCCTAATTGCATGGCTGCACGGCTAACTGAGTGTATGTGTGTATGTTTGTGTGTGTGTGTGTGTGTGTGTGGGTGGGTGTGCGTGCATGCCTGTCAGCATTAATTTTGGCACCTTATTTAGATTCAGTTTTAGTTGTTTGTCTATCTTGAGGTGAGTGGAATAGGCACTGTTTACTTGTTCACACACCGGACTGACTCTCCCCTTAGTGAATACAGTTATCATATTCAAACTCCGCTAAGAAGAACCGCTAACTGTCCGTTGTTCCTGCTCACCTGGCATTACCACAGCGACTTGTTCTCTGCACTGCACAGCAGCGAATCATTCAGAAGCTGGTACTAAAACCAGGATAAACAGTTTCTACTACATAGAGACCGCTTTGCAGACAGAGCAGATTGAAATGTCGTTTTTCTACATGTTTTTGCCTGTTGAACAGATTGATTAAGCATTGGCTTTTCACTCACAAACGTTTTATTGTACTTACAGTAATGAGCGTAACGTTAGTTGTCATCTGCACCAGGAGCCGTTGATAATCTTCTATGTATCGTTCCCAGTTTGGTACACAGTGTGGAGCGTGGACATCGCCGTTCAGAATGCCGTCCATTTTTCAAAATCCAAAGCTTGTCTCCAAATGAATTATGATTGAACATGCATGGCATTTTATCTGATTTGTCATGTGTGTTGTCCGGTAGGGGTGGCAATCACAGGGTACTTTACAATACAAGGTACATGGCTCACGATACTAATGATATCACAATACAGCAATTCTCAGTTAATCAATATATTGCTAGATAATCCTATAGTGATACATCACGATATCAGTCTAACTATGAATACAAAATGCCCATGAACAGGTTAAGTGCAGGTTTTCTCTCTTTATTCAATGCAAGTCCAAACTCTTAGAAAAGTTTTATCGGTAAATTAACTTAAGAACTACTACAGAACTATAGTTGTATACTACTAATCCTAACTTAAACTTGTTTTAAGTTAAGATTAAATTGAATTTTAAGTTCAGTTTTGGTTTAAATTAAAGTGTAACTACCGATTTTTCAACCTGGACCCTATTTTCCTATGTTTTTGCGTGTAAGTGACTGATAGGAACAACAATCTTTGAAATTGCTCCAGTATTAAGCGTGATCGTTGTAACCGGCAGCCACAGACCGGGCTGCAATGGAACCCTATGGGGCAAATGTGCATTGTCAATTTGGTAGAAGTGCATTTTCTTGCCACTGAAAGGCTCAGATTATTATTCTAAGAGTCTGACAACATTATGGAAAGGATTCTTACGGAGAAAGACCTTTATAAAACCTCTTTAACACCTTTCTGTTTAAACAGAAACAGCTCTGAGGTCACTAGTGCTAAACCCACCAGACTCCATTTAAAAAAAAACAATACTTTTAGCGTGTATAGAGGCAACATATTTTCACATGTAAATCGGTAAACTATGTTTTTATTTCAACCAAAACTAGAGCTGTGATGGCTGGAAAACTGGAAAGACGACGCAAAACGGCTTTTCATTTTTTTATTTTGTTTCTGTTGAATTTAAATGAAGTGTATTATACAATGATAAAATTACTGTTTATTTACATGGAGTCTGGTTGCTTTAGCGAACGCAATTTCGCAGAGGTTTTATGTTTAAAAAAGAATCTTACTCTTTAACAGAAAGGTCACATTCCTTAGAAACCCTTTTCATAAACTTGTCAGACACTTAAAATATTAATCAGAGCCTGTCAGTGGCAAAACGAGCACTTTTGTGAACGTAAATACAAGCTGCACAATTGCCCTATTAACTTACACTGTAGCTTGTTTCGCCTCAGGAGCAATCTTGCTTAATACTGGACCAATGTCAAAGATGGTCGTTCCCATCAGTCACTTAGACACAAAAACATAGGAAAATAGGTTGAAAATTTAGGTATAAGTTAAGTTTGATTTAGAATTAGGTGATGTTTTAAGTTAAGTGCTAAGTTTGGTAGAGTAAATGAGTAACTTACATTCATTTAATAGCTTAATCATCACAAGTTTACTTTATTTACTCTGATAGGACCAAAAAGCACCAAACAACAGTAATCAAAATGTTCAAATAAAGAAAAAAATAGGCCTATATATATACACACACACTTGCATGTGTGATTTTTCTACCTCTATGTGATTCCAGTTCTGCAGTAGACCTACTACTAATAAATGTGAATTCTTACTTACATGTTAAAGTTAATGTTAAATATTACAGATGATGGCACAGGTTAACGTCAGAGATGAACTCCAGTAATGAGTTTCTGTCTGCCCAAAGTGTTGCAGCAGAAATGGACTGTTTGTCTAAAGCAAGGTGACCTTCAGCACCAGACACGGTGGGACACATGATGATGATGTCACGGTGATGTCATCTGTCATGAAGGTAATTGCGTGGTGATGTTTTTAATAACTGCAGTTCATCTTGGATATCTTCTGTTCTGGCCTGGCCCACAATCTTTGTTTTTTAGAGAGAGAGACAGACAGGCATGGAGAGAAATAGTTGGTTAGATAAAAACAGAAATTAAGAGAAATAGGGACACAGACGCACAAACTTAAAGACGGACATAGGAAGAGGAAAAAAAGTAGAGGGAATGGTAAGGACAGACAATCAAGGGAGACAGGTACAGAGAAAGACAGACAGACAATAAAAGACATATACAGGTACAGGGATATGGAAACAATCAGATAAACAGATATAGCGATAGTATGAGACCAACCAGTTCTATTTATTAATAGTAACTAATGCCTTTATTAGTTGTATAGTTGTAATGCATAATTCACTAAAGTCTTAAAGATCAGTTATAAGCCATTACCAAAAATAACTGTTGGGTTACCAAAAGTACAACCACACAAAATCCCTTCCCTTTGACTGGTTCTACAGTTTGACCACTTTGCTGTCGTATGTTGCGTTTTCTTTTGTGGGGTGCAAATGTTCCAACAAAACAAGTTCCTTCCCGAGACCATTTTGCAGAGCCACCGTCGCCAGGGCTGCGCTTTGTCACCAATCCTGTTTGTAGTATTTATGGACAGGATATCGAGGCGTAGTCGGGGTGGAGAGGGGTTGCAGTTTGGTGAGCTGGGGATCTCATCGCTGCTTTTTGCGGATGATGTGGTCCTGATGGCATCGTCGGCCTGTGACCTTCAGCACTCACTGGATCGGTTCGCAGCCGAGTGTGAAGCGGCTG
The DNA here is from genome assembly GCF_008315115.2 of Sander lucioperca. Taxonomy (NCBI): domain Eukaryota; kingdom Metazoa; phylum Chordata; class Actinopteri; order Perciformes; family Percidae; genus Sander; species Sander lucioperca. Next base: position 28,588,425 of record NC_050186.1, on the reverse strand, counting down.
GGATGAGGATCAGCACCTCTAAATCTGAGGCCATGGTTCTCAGCAGGAAACCGATGGAGTGCCTTCTCCAGGTAGGGAATGAGTCTTTACCCCAAGTGAAGGAGTTCAAGTACCTTGGGGTATTGTTCGCGAGTGAGGGGACAATGGAGCGGGAGATTGGTCGGAGAATCGGCGCAGCGGGTGCGGTATTACACTCAATTTATCGCACCGTTGTGACGAAAAGAGAGCTGAGCCAGAAGGCAAAGCTCTCAATCTACCGGTCAGTTTTCGTTCCTACCCTCACCTATGGTCATGAAGGCTGGGTCATGACCGAAAGAACGAGATCCAGGGTACAAGCGGCCGAAATGGGTTTCCTCAGGAGGGTGGCTGGCGTCTCCCTTAGAGATAGGGTGAGAAGCTCAGTCATCCGTGAGGAGCTCGGAGTAGAGCCGCTGCTCCTTCGCGTCGAAAGGAGCCAGTTGAGGTGGTTCGGGCATCTGGTAAGGATGCCCCCTGGGCGCCTCCCTAGGGAGGTGTTCCAGGCACGTCCAGCTGGGAGGAGGCCTCGGGGAAGACCCAGGACTAGGTGGAGGGATTATATCTCCAACCTGGCCTGGGAACGCCTCGGGATCCCCCAGTCGGAGCTGGTTAATGTGGCTCGGGAAAGGGAAGTTTGGGGTCCCCTGCTGGAGCTGCTACCCCCGCGACCCGTTACCGGATAAGCGGAAGAAGATGGATGGATGGACCGTCGCTGTGTCCAGAACTTTGCGCTGTCCAAGACGATTGTGATTGGTTTAAAGAAATGAAAACAACCCAGAGGTTTTTTTTCTCCTATCCCAGAATGCAACTGTGGTGTAGCCAGACTTTACTCCACAACACTGTGGAGATAAGTCTGGCAATGCAAGACTAGGAAGCCAGTAACTTTAGCCTACCGTTAGCTAGTAGCTGACTTGAACATGGTTAAAATGCTGAAAGCTAAACAGTCTAATGGTGATGGCGCAGTGGATATGACACATACCTTTGGTGTGGGAGGTCTGGGTTCGATTCCCACTGCGATACATCAACCAATGTGTCCCTGAGCAAGACACTTAACCCCTAGTTGCTCCAGAGACGTGCAGCCTCCGATGTATGTAGCAATTGTAAGTCGTTTTGGATAAAAGCGTCAGCTAAATGTAATGTGTGGCTGTATTTTACTGGAAAGGATTCCAGCACTGGGACATATAACAGTCTGCAGCTAAAGACACAGAGTAGACTAGCTACTGACTCTGCCTACACATCTACACACAGTTTTTAGAGCAAGAAGAGGAAAGAAGCCAGGGATGGAGCGTTCAGTCCCCTATTTCTTTGTAATGACAGTAAATGTTTTAAATGCAGACAAATTCAACATAAAAGTGTTCTCGTACATCTTTATTTATTTCTGCTGACAACAAGTATCAAATTTGATCCCAGCTCATAAATACTATGTTGACCAGCTGTCATTACCAAGCTGCTGAGATGCAGATAAAATCATTATAAACAAAGTGACAGAGATCTACGATACTAACATTGATAATTTGTGATTACAGAGGTTAGAATCAAGAAATTATACTTATATTCAAGTACAATAAAGATACATAATATAGGATACTATACAAAATATTATACCAAAAAGAAAGCTTGTGCTGCTTGTGATGATAAAAACAAACAAAACAAAAGAATGTAATGTAATGCAAAACGGATACAAATTTTGCTACCATACCAGTATATCACCTGGAAGTGAGGGTGCTGTAGCTACATCCGACAGCTATGCCAAAATAAGAGGTACAGAGACAGAAACAGCTAATGTGATACAAATAGACAGACAAAGTGAGACAGGTATCATTCAATTAAATTAAATTTGATTTATAGTGTCTAATCATAACAGAAGTTATCTCAGGACACACTCTATGCTTTAGAACCAGTAAGACACACATGAGCCACATATATTGAGACAATATCACTAAGACAACTGGTACAGCGAAAGAAGCACTGAAAGACAGAGAGATACAGATACAGGGACAGTATTAGACAGATAAATACAGAGAGACAGGAAATAAAGACAGGTAAGACAGTAAGTGAAAAGGACAGACAGGTAGAGACAGACACAGTATCAGACAGGTAGAGAGACAATTTATGTATCTGTCCTCCTTCGTCTCCCTCAGCAGGACGAGACACAAACTTATGATTTGCCCTCTCCATCGAGGCTACATAACTCACCCCTACGCCGGTTGCTCGCTGTCACCACATGAAGACCCACGGCGGTTTCGGGGTGAAATACGGCCGCATGGGCCGTCCCCGCGGCCCTCTCGAAAACAACGTTAGGTTGGAAAAATGGCAGGAGGAGGCGAGGGGTTAATAGAGTGAACCTCCTCTTTTAATTGAAAAAGTTAAACGAGGCGACGGGGCGAGGATATTATTACAGGGAATGAGACGGGGGCAGAGAGATGAATGGCGGCCTCCGAGGTTGGGTTAATGAGGACACAGGGGAACATGTAGGATACTGGACATGACGGTCAAATGTGTGTATGTGTGTTGAAAATCAGGGTTCACAAGGATAATAGCTAAGTTTTAAGGTATTTGGTGAACAGTTTTCATCTCTTCACAGAGCTGATTAGAGTTAAACAAATATTTTCATCGTATACTAACTGCAGTTAGTGTACAAGGAATCTATAAATACTGTTCTGTACTAACAGAATGATACAGGATGGGCCCATACAAATGTCAACTAAGGGCCCTTTCATACCTTACCTAGTTTGATCCGGCTTTTGGACTTTTCAATTTGATCTGAACCAAAATTACAGGTGGGAAACCTCCCCTAGACCATGGTCTGGACCAAACAGCCAAACCTTGCTCTGACGAAATGAGGTGGTCTTGTGCTGGATCAAATTGAACCATGGTCTGGTTTGTTTCTAGTGTGAATAAATAATTTTTTTTGGATGTTTTGAACTTTCTGACTAACAATAGTAAGTTCTCGCAAGCTATGGTCAGAACCGGAAAAAGGAAAAACAACGCAACAAAACAAAATGAGCCACATTAGAGCATGGGGAGAGGAGGAGACCAAATGTTTAATTGACATTAGGTCCAACTTACAAAAACGTCATGACCAAACTTTCAGGTGTGAAAAGGCCCTAAATCGTTACTTTGGAATAACACCAATTAAACTTCACAAAGAGAAAGCAACATTGAATGTCATTCTCATTATCTTGGAAATAGTAGTTTGGTTAAACAAGGTCCAGCTACTAGTTTTATCAGGTGTGCATGAAGGTAGATGGAGCTTGTTCAGTGGTCATGGCGACAACTTACTGACAGCTGAACAAACATGAGACCGTGATATGTGGTTGAAACTCCATTCATTCAAGAGTTGTGTTTTCCTGGTGTGAAGTGTCAAAGATTATTCTTGACTTTGGTTGGTGAGATGTGGTTAAAAGCTCTGTAGCAGGTTTTAAGTGAACTGGTGAACAATCTATTGGTGTGATAATTTTTTTGAAATTCCCCACTGTGCTGTTTGTTAGTGTTCACATCAGTCCACACTTCAGAAAAGACATCATTTTTTGACTCTGACAGATGCAGTGTTTCTGTAATTTCATGCATAAAATCGGTGCGTTAAATTGGTTGGGACATGCTGAGGACACTACTTTTTTCATTCCATTGTGAGAATTACTGAGGGCATACACTTAACACTCAACTAAAATGGCGGACAGGAATACAGTGCACTATATAGTAAATAGTGAAACCATTTCATACACAGCCTAAAATCCATATAGTGTTTTTTTTTTTTAACTTTACTTTTACTAATTTTGCGATTAATGTTCGTTGCAGTATTCTCCAAAACGCCAGGGGGCATACAAACAAAACAATCCGAGAATAAGCAAGAAGTAGTAGAGAAAAAGTAGAGAGCAGAAGAAAAGGAAAGCAGACTGCCTGGTAACAGTAGTAAACACATCCATGGTAAACACTGCTGTACTGCCAATTATTGCATTTGTGTACTCTAATTATTAACGTTACTCTTATCTCCGTCGCTTATCTCCAAGCGAAAACAAATTTAAAGGACAATTCCGGCACAAAACGTACCTAGGGGTTATTAACAGATGTGTACCCACTCTGTCGCTCTCTGGGACACTTACAATGTTCTCAATGCTTCGGTTAACATTTAGGGACCCTCATTATGCTACCGTTGAAGTTTGGTGATATTTTGAGCCTTTTTAGTGGTATAAATAGTGATTTGTTTTTACTTTCCCTGTGCCCCGAATACTAGCGTTGTAAGCTAATCAGCGGTCCGCGCTAGCTTCTTTCAAGCTACAAACACATTCGATTAGCATGAAAAGAGCGACAGAGTGGGTACACATCTGTTAATAACCCCTAGGTTCGTTTTGCGCCGGAATTGTCCTTTAAGACCGTTTAACTGTCCCTGTGGTCTGTACATGAAGAATTATACAGATGTTTGTACAGGCGAATCTGCTCGGCCAATCTTCCCTGCCGACCATGTTGAAACAGAAAGCGTAGCGTGTGCCGAGTTACAAAAATTCAGAGGTGCACGACTACGTGTCACGACAACTTGCGGAGCCTTCGAGCTGGACACAAAAGACATGATAGCGTCACCTTTAAGCTTTTCAATGCTTGTTTCGAATGTAAAGACAGACTTCAGTCTCCTGGATTTGCTACACCACACCACCAGTTTATCAAGTTAAGTTGCGGGAAGGTTGACATTGATCTAACTCCATTGGCTTCCTGTAAAATCGAGGATTGAATTCAAAATACTTCGCCTGACCTACAAAGCTCTTAATGGTCAGGCACCATCATATCTTAAAGAGCTCCTAGTACCTTATTGTCCCACTCGAGCACTGCGCTCCCAGAATGCAGAATTTTTGTGGTTCCTAGAGTCTCTAAAAGTAGAATGGGGGCGCCTTTAGCTATCAGGCTCCTCTCCTGTGGAACCAGCTCCCAGTCTGGGTTCGGGAGGCAGACACCGTCACCACATTTAAGAGTAAACTTAAAACTCTCCTCTTGATAAAGCTTATAGTTAGGGAGTGAGGAGTTGCAGCGTTCGCCTAGACCGGCGGGGGAGGGTGTGTAGCTATAGACACGGCACCACTTCTCTTCTCTGCTTCTCTTTATAGTCCTTAGATTCATCTACCAAGCCTTATAGAGTTGGCTCAGGTTTGCCTTGGACCAGCTCTTAGTTATGCTGTTATAGTTTTAGACTGCCGGGGGACTTCCTTTGACACACTGAGCTCCTCTCTCCTCTCTCTTTCCATCTGTGTACATCCATGTCCCAGAAATACTTGTTACTAACTTAGCTCTGGGGAGCTTATTCCCAGCAGTCCCTATGTTTTTCGCCCCCGCAGTTTTCCTTGGATTAGGGTGGCACCCTTATCATGGTTGCAGTTGTCGCCATGGTCCTGCTTCGCGCCCTGCTATGCCCTGCTACACCCTGCTATGCCCTGCACTGACCTGCTACGCCCTGCTATGCCCTGCTACGCCCTGCTAGGTCCTGCTATGCCCTGCTACACCCTGTAACGCCCTGCAGTGCCCTGCTACGTCATGAACTATTACAACTACAATTTCTAGTCATAGTTCCATTATCTTTATTGTGACTATAATTGCCACTGTTCATCATACCCCCAACCGGCACCGGCAGACAACCACCCACCAAGAGCCTTGGTCTGTCCAAGTTTCTCCCTAAAAGGAAGTTTTCCTCACCACTCAAGGTTTCTGCCTAAAAAGGAGTTTTTCCTCACCACTGTAGCACTAAATGCTTGCTTTTGGGGGCATTACTGGAATTATTAGGTATTTGTAAATTATAGTGTGGTCTAGACCTACTCTATCTGTAAAGTGTCTTGAGATAAGTCTTGTTATGATTTGATACTTGATTTGTATCAAATCAGATCTGATTTGAAATTGAATTGAAAACTGAATTGAATTAATAGTACTTTGCTAGTAATGTCCACTGTCAAGCGTCATTTACCCGCTTCCCGTTCATTGTCTACGTGAGCAGCCGTGCAGTGCATTCTGGTAACATCGCAGGGACTTTGGATAAGCGGGGAGCGAGTCACCTGCTTCTCGTTTGCATAAAGTTGAATCCAGGCTACTTTATGCTGATGAGGAGTGGGCAGCTTGGCCACCTCTCAAAAACTCATTAAAATCTTTAAAACTGACCTTTGTCCATCTGAAATGAAGACAGATTCACTACATAGCTTATTTCTCGCAAAGAAACAGAAACACATTTCGAGGAACTATTTTCTTAAAAAAGGAGATTATTTTCCAAACGAGCTGCCCGCTATGGTCTGTTTTGAAATCCGGGAGCAGACAACCTCATGTGAAGCATTCGTCTAATTAGGTGCAGCCATTGTGGTTGCAGGAGGGTGTAGCTTGTTTTCATTGCTTGTCAGTGGTCAGTGAAGAGAAACTGAGTGGGAAGCCAACTAGCATGTAATGCTGGGAAGCGGGGCGATCCCTGCCGTGAAAAATTGCGTAAATGGACACATACCATTACTTAAGGAATTATTAAGTAATTTGAGTTTGATTTAGTTAAATAAGGAAACATATGAATTAATTTGAGGATACCTAATTAAGGGAACAATTTGAGTGTCTTATCTTGTACAACTTTGTTTCAATAAATCAGAGGTGCTAGTATTAAATGTGTTCCTGAAAGATTAAAAAAATTAAAAAAAGGGCGCCTGGGTAGCTCACTTGGTAGAGCGCGCGCCCATATATAGAGGTTTATTCCTCAACGCACAGGCCCAGGGTTCGACTCCGACCTGTGGCCCTTTGCTGCATGTTATTCCCCCTATCTCTCCCCTTTCAGCTGTCCTATAAAAATAAAGGCCTAAAATGCCCAAAAAATAATCTTTAAAAAAAGAAAAAAAAAAACTGAATTCTTGAGCACTCACAGATAGTAAAAACATATTAATCACCTCATTGCCACAAAACGAGACAAATCAAGCGCTCCTTTTTCTGTTTAATATCTGAAACTGATCCAACTCTTCCCCTTTAGGCCCTGTCAGCTCTCACAGCACCCCTCCCCCCTTTACATGCCATCATTTATTAATGGTAAGAGGTCTGCATAAAGCATTAGCCGTGTTTGTGATAAACCATTAGTGATGTATTTCATTTCTCAGTAGGAAACGGAGGAGCATTGGGGGCCGTTAATATCCGTTAATGTTAAGAGGCGGCGGAAGGGGAAGAGGTTCCTCCCTCTGAGGTGATTAGACCCGTCCATTTAGTTAGAGGACACACACACACACACACACACACACACACACACACACACACACACACACACACACACACACACACACATATAGTCGCACATTTGCACATACTGAAACACATTTTAAAATACAAACACACCTATACTCGTGCATGTGTGTATGATTTACACACTCACACTCACACACACACACACACACACACACACACACACACACTTTTTCCAGTTGGTGAAATGTTTTTTGGTACTTAACAACTGCCACAAAACTGTGTTATATATTACACACAGTGTTTTTTTACCAAGCAATAACTACATAACAGACTGTATGGGACTGTATCACTGACTAATCTTTCCATTATAAATATACAACTAAACATAAGATAGTCAAAATTTGACAACAATGACTTTTTTTTTTTTTTTTTTTTTTTTTTTGAAGAGATAGGATCTTTTAAAGTGGGGTTGTATGAAATATAGTCAACGTATTTCCTACAATAGATGGTGGTTGGCGTACCCCATGTTTAGAGAAGCAGGCAGGAGTACTGACATGGAAGCTAAGCAATGTACTGTTGTGGACGGGTTCATACAGCAAAACGTCTTCAACCACCTTAAAAAAGGACCACCTAAAAAAAAAAAATCAGTTTAAAGATATAAGATGTAGGAGGTATCCCCTCTTTCCCAGTTCAACGAGCCAGAGAGAGCGAGAGAGAGAGCAGCTGTGATCCAGAGCTAGAGAGTGAATTACTGTAAAGCATTACTCTCGCCAAAATGCAACCTAGGGTCTTCTTGTGAATGTACCTGAGTCAAACTTTCGTTTAAAAGCATAATTAGGACAGAACCACCACTTTTAAGATTGACCATATTTTAGTTTTCGGTCAAATGGCTGTTGGGAGTGCTAGGGGCACTACTATGATCGCATCAAAATCGCTATTTTTTAAACACTAAGAAGGCTCGACACAACATGAAACTTTGCTCGAAGTATCACCAGGGGCTCTACACATGAACTTGAGCATTGAGAACATTGTTTGTGTACACAGAGTTTACTATAAAGAAAGTCACTGCAACTCACTGTAGCAGTTGGTTTTTCTGCTCGCCGCCATCTTGCCAGTCAAAAAGTGTTGATCTCCGAATGCGAATGAACGGACTCCATAGGAGGAAATGTCCTTCTTATATGAGGCTCCTTTTTCAACTACAAGGTCAATATTGTTTTTCACCAATGACAAAACAACGAATTATCCGTGTATTTATATGGAACTAAGCTTTAGGCGCTTTCCATCTTTACTCTCCTCCCTGTTATGTTGCATTCTTTTTGTACATTCACAAAAAGACCCTAGGTTGCATTTTGGCAAGAGTTACGCTTTAAGAAAAAAAACAGTGAATCTTAGGAATAAGACGTAATTCTTTTATTGTTTCACTGTGGTTACTTTTTAAAGCACAAATAAACAGACCCACAACTCCGAGGGAAAGTGCCACATTGCCAAATTGTGCACATTCTTTGCAAAAATGTTTTCGCTTAAACTTGTGCGTCGGTCTGACACGGATGGCTGTGACAAGGCAGCATTACCTGGGAATGAGGGCTGCACAACCTGCCAGCTGTTATTGGCTCTTTGCTGACGCCCATAAACGTCCTGCACAGAGAAAAATGTGTGCAGCATGTGTGAATGCTGCAATCGCACTGGAGTGTGCACCAAAAGTGGACCAAACAAGAATACAGAGACTTCCTTAATTCGGTACGATTTCAATCGAACTCTGGTGCAGTTCGTTTGAGGTGAGAACGCACCAACTACATTACATTACATTACATGTCATTTAGCTGACGCTTTTATCCAAAGCGACTTCCAATTAAGTGCTTTCAACCGTGAAGGTGCAAACTCCAGACAACAAGTAGTAAGCGCAAACACATTAGCTTTAAATAAGCAAAACTACAAAGAGCCATATGAAAGTGCAGCTTGAAGAAATATATATATATATATATATATATATATATATATATATATATATATATATATATATATATATATATATATTTATGTTTATCCGAGGTGTAGTCGGAAGAGATGTGTTTTTAGCCTTTGGGGGAAGATGCGTAGGCTTTCGGCCATCCTGATGTCAGTAGGGAGCTCATTCCACCATTTAGGAGCCAGGACTACAGTATGTGTACTCCACAAGTCTGAGCTAAACGGCTCCTGTAGTCAGTTGTGCTTTGCAATATGTGATGTGGCAGATCATTCAAACTGTAGCAGCTTGCAATGTTTCTCTCACAGAAATAGACTGCAGTCAAGCTTGCCGTCACTCGCATTTCTGTGGTCAAACCAGCCGCCGCTAAAGTTGGAAACAGACACCGGCAGAGCAGAGTGAAGTCTCGGTTAGCAGAACAGACAAAGTAAGGTCAATCGCGAAACAATGTCTGATTATTTAAATGAAATGAGCTGGTCTGACCATGGAGATGCAAGAAATATGCACTAGTCCAGAAGACAGGACCTTCTTCCTGAATTTACTTTCTTGTTCCCGCCCCAGCCACATCTGACCGATAATGACGCATTTTGGCACGCTTGGATTTCTCCAGGTGTGAAACGAAACTGAAACAAGGGGAAATCGATCCATGGTTACAAACTCATCAACTGAGCAAACAAACTATAGGTGTGAAAACGCATTTAGTGTCTAGAGCTGTCCTGTAATCACAGATTGTATCTCCTCAACAATCAACTCTGATTGTTCAGCAAAACACATACATTTGTAACACAGTAGAATTACCCTTTAACCTCAGCCCTGTGTGTGTGTGTGTGTGTGTGTGTGTGTGTGTGTGTGTGTGCTGGTCTCTGATTTAGCATTAAGGATCAGATATAAATAGATATAAACTTACTACCATGTTCATCTTCAGAGCTCAGTGACATTTTAAATCCCTTCAAAACAACAGAGAACAATTTCCACTCAGCAGCTGTGTGTCCATAAATGCATTTTTTAAAGTATGTCATTAGAAAAGTTGTATGGAAACTGCAAATTTTGATAAAACTTATTTGCGCAAAAAAGTTTTTATGCTCACTCGAGGTGGTTTTCCCTTTTTTTGAAAATGAATTGTGCTTAATGGGAGATGGAATTTTTTTTGCCAAATAAGTGATGCCTTAGCAAACATTAAACTCACGACTGATCAGCTGTTTCTGCTGTCGCCACTTTTCCAGGTATTTATTCCCATAACGCGTGAAAATATGGCTGGTAGTAGCAACAACAGGTATTCCTCGGACACATCCACGAAAAAAAGGCGAATTGTTTTGTTTCCAGTTTGCAACCTCTACTTCTAACAACTAGCCAACTTCTGACAAAACTACGCTTAGCTTAGCCTTTTGATGGAAACACGATTTGTGTCCGAGATTTACCTGGTTTAGTTTTCTCTTTCTTGAACTCTCTTATTTATTTATATAAAACACCTGAGCAGACATTGTGTTGTACTTCCAAAAGATTATCTTGTCAGCCTTTGACTTAATGCAGTTTTATAAATCCCATACAGCATTTACTACACTGATCTACACTGAAAAGTTAATCGGAACTGACTCCAATGATATGGTTTGATACAGTTAAGCATTTATCAGTATATATAATATAACATAATATAATAAGTAATATATCCCTAATAACTTTGGTCAACCCCTGACTTTTCCTTTACCATGAAGTTGGCATTTATGGTTTTGAGCAAAATGTCTAGACAACTACTATTATGCATAAGAATGTAACATTGCCATTGTGAGCATGTTAGCATGCTGATGTAAGCTTTTAGCATTTTAAAGTTGGAGCTTTTTTATGCATTCATATGCAATTTGAGTTTAAGCTCACTGAAAACATATCTTTTAAAAAACTCCTGCCAGGGTGAAGATTTTCAGAAACTCCATTTTCCGTGTTGTCATGTAAACAGGGAAAACAGAGTTTTAGGCTTGTAACGGCAGTGTGTTATCTCCTTTGGGTAGCGTCACAAATGAGACAACATTTCACGTATTGGCAGACATGGCCAAAACACTGCTGCTTCTAACACTACTCTTCCACTACATTGAGGTGTCCGAGGGACGGTCTCGCCAATGCCTTCCGGTAATGGCTTTTTTTCAGGCTTCCGATTGGCCAACATTTTCTTCTTCTTTTTTGCGTGATTGACCAACATGGCTTTAGGGTTAGGGTTATATTACTGCCTGTTGGTTTGGCATGCTCTTGACTGGACTTCAACGTGTTTTTGCGTCTTTATTTTAAACAATGCTTGTGTAGATAGGATTATTATTTTTTAAACGTAGGAGGGAACAAAACCCGCTCACAAAAATAACTACAAAATCAAAAAAATTTCAGGTAGAATGTATCTGCAAAACATTCATTGACAACATATTTGTTTTCCTACAATATTTATTCTTAGCAACTAACGCATGATAACCTTTGTAATGGCTTTTTAAGTAGCTCATAGCGATCATGGTCTTACATTAGATAAATATTGAAATGCAAGTGTGAAACAGCACTTTGTTACTTACTCTCTTGATAAAATAAAAATAAAAAACATTTAAGAATGTACGCATGTCGATGGTTGGATGGATATGTTGTAGTCAAGCAATCTTTGTCAGGCCACTTTCATCAGGTGATGGTCGCCTGACCAAAATGTAGGTATTTAATAAATTAACCTGTGTCGACATTGTGCGGGAGCTAATTTTTAGAACCTGGACCCCTATTCTCCCATGCACCTGTCTGAATACAGGTATGTAAGTCAGTTTTTCCTCTTGTATGTTTGTGTTGCCTGTCCTCTTTCCAGAGGGCTATTTCACAAAACCAAGATAAGGGATTAAGCCGGGATTTCCCAGTTATCCTGGCTCAATTTAGCCTTGACTCGGTTTCACAAAAGCAGAGGCACCTAAGTTACCATGGAGATTTATTCTCTACAGCTAGCCTGGTCCCGACCAGGCTACAACAGGTGCATGTTGCTGTTCATTTAGGTCTGTTATTATTTAAAGTTGACCCTTTTTTTTATTACTCATGTGACAGTCATTGTTACTGTTATATTGCTGTATGAAGACTGCTGTTCATATTGTTGTTAGAAGTTTGATGAATATGTTATTGCAGTTGTTGAGATAATTAGACTGATAAAGTTGTCAAATGTGTTTTAAAAGAAGTCTGTTACTAAGGGCAATATATAAAGTGCTGTATATGTGTGTTTCTATAGTGGACCAATGCACCTTAAATTATTTTAGTCGATTAATTTTTTTTGTATTCTTTAACAACTATAATTTGGGAGGATTGTACAATTTTAAGAACATATCCTAATTGTACAATCCTCCCAATTATAGTCTTAGTTCACTGAACCAATATGTAACTATAGAGTGTAGACTACTGTACATTCATGTAACAACAGGGAGAGGACACCTCAATGGTTTTTGACCTTATATTTGGCTGGGGGGAAATAACTGATGAATATACTCTGTTACATTCATGTTTACAGTGTGCATGACATTTATCACTTAATTATCTTTATAGTTTCTAGATTTTAGAGACCAATTTCTTCAGTGTCTTTCTTTTCTATGTCCATATATACGAGGGAGCAAAGCATATAATATGTAAAGAAGGAAACTTGTCCTCTATAAAAATGTAAAAAACATGAGAAAAAGCGTGGCAGATAATACCGGGCCGACTGAATGATAGTCTAAAAAATATACATTTATGAACTACTGCTCTTAACTGAAACCATTCAATGAGTCATTTGTCATTTGCAAAAAAGAACAGTTGTACACTTTGCATTAAAAGCCAGCAGTGGAAGTTAATATGACTTAGGAAATTTATATTTTAGCCTATGAGAGAGAGGGAGAAACAAAGTGAAAGAGATATTTACGCATCATATTCTAGCGTTGTAGAAAATTGATCTTCATGGTAAATTTCCTGAGGAACATTATCTTCTGCTTACTTTTAAGGCAAAGAGTACAACTGTTAATTTGTGCAAATGATTAGTAGCCTAATCTTTGGATGGTATGATTATGACGGTTTCAATTCAGAGCAGTGGTCAGTTAATGTATATTTTTAGGCTGTTTACGCATTCAGTTGGACTGTGATTGTCTGCCATGCTTTCTCTCGCTGTTTCATTACAGTGCTCGTGTTTCTTTTTTACAAATAATTTCAATTCAATTCAATTTTATTTATAGTATCAAATCATAACAAGAGTTAGCTCGAGACACTTTACAGATAGAGTAGGTCTAGACTACACTCTATAGTTTACAAAGCTCCAACAATTCTAGTAATTCCCCCAAGAGCAAGCATTTAGTGTGACAGTGGCAAGGAAAAACTCCTTTTTAGGAAGAAACCTCGGCAGACCCAGGCTCTTGGTAGACGGTGTCTGATGGTGCCAGTTGGGGATGTGATGAACTGTGGCAATAAAAGTCACAATAAAGATAATGGAACAGTGACTACAAATGGTAGTTGTAGTAGTTCATGTCATAGCAGGGCACTGCAGGGCGTTACAGGATGTAGCGTGGCCCAGCAGAGCATAGCTGGACGTAGCAGGACGCAGCAGAGTTCAGCAGGACGCAGCAGGACACTGCAGGGCACCGCAGAGCGTAGCAGGGTGTAGCAGGGAGTGCAGCAGGACCACGGCGACAGCTGCAACCAAGATCTTGGTGCCATCCTAATCCAAGGAAATATGCTGGGTGAAAAAAACAGAAGGACTCCGGGGAGTAAACTCCCCAGAGCTAGGTTAGTAACAAGCATTTCTGGGACAAGGATGCACACAAATGGAAACAAATGGAAAGAGAGAGGAGAGAGCAGCTCAGTGTGTCAAAGGAAGGAAGGAAGTCCCCTGGCAGTCTAGAACTATAACAGCATAACTAAGAGTGACAGGTTAAGGAGAGGAGCCTGGTCGGGCTAGAACTCTCCCCAACCAGATCGGGCTGTACTGGCCTGCCTCCATCTACTTTTATTATATTATTGATTATATGTAGATGAATCTGATGACTATGAAGAGAAGCAGGTGGGCCGGGCTAGGCGGATGCTGCAACTCCTCACTCCCTAACGATAAGCTTTATCAAATAATGTGTTTCACGTTATCATACTTCCACAAGAAGCTGCTCCTCTCTCTGTATAAAGTATGAACAATGCGTATTCTCCATTTTAGCATCAGTAAATCTGTGATCGACCTCACGGTCTGTTAAAGAAAGCCGTGAACGTGCATCTATCTGAATTACTGTGTAACGGAACCGTACGCCCACCCACGACCCTTTCCTAAACCCAATCGTCCAAGGGCAATAGTCCCAACCAAGCGCGTTTACTTAAAGTGCTAAAGGAGACTTTTAGCGTCAATAAGAACGACAAAGGCACCTGACCAAGCGTCCATATTTTACGAGATGGGTGTGAGAACGTGTTGTTTGGAGACACCTGGAAGCTGATTGACATCCTCCCAGATCCACTCTTCATATATGTTTACAATCTATATATAAATTTGTCAGGCTGATGTTTTTTCCCCGTTAAAGGTGGGTTTTTTTTGGGTGGGAGGGGGACTTATCTGAAGCAAGGATCTAAGGATAGAGTGTGTTGTATGCAGAGTCAAATTTGTTATTTGTGATATTGGGCGATATAAATAAAATTGACTTGATTTTACTTGTAGGCAAAAATATCTTTTCCTGAAAAATAAAATACATTAATATATGATAGTAAATAAAGCCAAATTTTGGGGGGGTATTTTTGGTAGTTTACTGCATGAAAAGGCTAAAATGAAAACCATGGAATAACATCTCAAATATTAAAACTTTCACAAAATAAAATAAAAGCATCAGTGCTGCCTGGAGCCCTGCAGTATTACAGCCTCAGTCTCAATGTAATAAGTAATCTGCTAATTACTGAACAAGTGAGATTACAACCTGAGTGTGTTCCAGCAGCCAGCTGCTTGTCAAACATCCCTCCAGCAGAAATCAATAGGTCATCATCTCTACATATTACTACATCTCAGGGGGAGAGGGGAGGAGAAATTAAAGCAAGGAAGAGGAGAGAAGAAAAGGGAAGAGAGGAGAGGAAATGCCATGTCTCTGTTGTTGCCATTGCTGGGTATGAGAACAAAATCATGTCTTTATGTTAATGTTAATTTTTGATGGACCACAGGATGCTAACAACCCAGTGCGCCAGTTAGCATTTTGTAACCATTAATCATGATTGATCACTAATACTGCAGTTGTCATGACAACAGAAACACAGCTGGATTGTGATTGTGCTCATTGAGTTTACTTTACTCAATAAAAATCTCAGAGAGAGTAAGAGAAGACAGAAAGTTAGCTTCTTAACCGTGAGAACAGATCTACACCCTGTCGAGACAAGTGCTCCAATTAATGGTGAAAAGTGTCTGTTACAACCTTTACCTACGGTAGCTAATAAACAGTAAAATTAACAAAACGTATTAATGGTTAACAATCTTGAAACATATTTTCTAATCTTAAAGCTATAATCAATATTTTTAGGGATTACGTGACTACAAGTATGTGAAAGGGGTCATTTGAGGGTCACAGAAACTTAAAGGTGCACTATGAATTCCTGCATGGTCACTTCTGTTGACGATCCAAGTAAATTCCAAATAAAACAGAGCAAGCTCGCCCCTCTCCCCATGTTTCCGTAACTGTCATGACTAACTGACTAACTGTCACTAACCCCCACCCCTCCCCCAACCATCTTGTTGGTGATTGGCTGGAACGTGGTGTTATATTTTGGCGCACAGCCTGTGCCTCTAGTGTTTGTTTGACGTTTACGACCCCTGTGTTGTCTCCCAAGAGTGTATTCAGGGGGCAGGCAGCTAGCGGATCAAGGAGAGATGCCTACGATTTGAGACAAAACTGAAATTGCGCTGAAACCATGCAGGAACTCATAGTGCACCTTTAAAGCCATTTAAAAAAATGTAGTGCGGGCATACAGGAAATCCGCATGGGAATTTTTGTGTGCCTGTGTGTGTTTGGTTGTGTGTTGTTAGGTCAATGCACACACAAATTGTAAGTGAGTAATTAGTCTCTGAACAGCCAAGTGGGCAAAAAAGAAGTTATGCAGGTTTAAGGCTTGAACACACCAGCATTTAAAACAGCAAAATATTCGACCAAAATCAGTTCATTTCAATGCCCTAATCAGTGGATCTATAGCGTTCAACTTGTAAGTGAACTTGACATTGTGAGGAATGAATTTTAGATCATAGAGTAATTTACATTAGTCTGAGGATTCTAGTGAGATTCTTGACCATTTGTCTCTTTTGTGTATTACCATTTTGTATATAAGGAAGATGCTTTTGGAGACTCGGGGAGAATGCTTTCATCTTCTCCCCGTGCTGCACATGATAAACGATATAATTCATAACAGTGGCTACTTTGTGATTTCTTAAGAGAACAAGACAGTTGTTCTACGTTGGTTTTTCAACATTATACACATTTGTCATTCACTAATTGCAAAACATGTTGGTAATGCTAACATTGAAAAATTAATTAAAAATATTAATCAAAATTAATCAAAATATTAGCTGTGACCATCCAATTACAATTTCATTATTTACCCTACTGTGGAGTAGAAACTGCTTCACAACAAAGTTTCATGTGCAGCCATTGTAGTTGTCGGAGGGCGTAGCCTGTTGTCTTTGCTTGTCAGTGATCATTGCAGATGAATTGATAACTGCTAGTGGCAAGCCCATAAAGTGGCCAAATGTTGGGAAACAGGGCAATCCCTCCCGCCCAAAACCCTCCTAGTTTATGTACCGTCACAGACAGCTATCTCATGGATCCAGGGCAGCCGCCTTGGCCTGACAGCCATCTCACGGACCTGGGCAGAGTGTTTGTGAAGCTCCACAGGCGAGCAGCCTGCTTGCAGAGCTTCGCAAGCTTGTGATCTGCAACTATATGACTCAAATGAGAAGTATGTTATGCACTAAAATTGGAAACTTGCAGACGTACCAGAATGGTAAGTGTTGTTAGCTTGTAACTGGCAGTGGCTGACACAGCTTTGTTGACAGTGTTTTTGCTCTGTGTACTGACTGAAGTCTGCTCTACACTGAAGGTTTCAGGTTTCTTTGCTGACAGCGATTGGTTTACGGATTAGTATTGTACCTAATAAAGCTTGCCTGGTATACGTTAAACATATCCAAGCTCATACCTGGCCCCCAGGAAGTGCACCTGGCTTTGAAGCCAATTTGACATAGCAGCCAAACAGTGGAATTACAACTTCTGTGATGCCATTGGTCCCAAAAATGATTTTTCCCAATTGTAAATGAGTGGATGATTTTTATTGCGGGGCACAACCCCTGCGAAATGACTCCTGCTCTATGGGGCGCATAATGAGGAAGCAGCGCCAATCATCCGGATAATTTTATATGCAGAAGTTTATCTTTGTTGGCTTCATGCGCGACTGAGCAGCTCTCACAGGAATGAACGGGGCTCCGCTTTGAACGCTGTATCCAGGTTATTTTATACATCCATGGCTTACACCTTCAACCGATTGTTTAAAAATAATTCATGTAACCCCAAACCTTATTTAGCACGTGAGCCTTTAATTGTGGCGACTCCAGTCGCCACATGACGAATGAAAGGTTGTGGCTGTTTTCATCATATGATTTTATCAAATTTCTTGTGATAGTTAGCTCAGCAGATGGTTAAATAGCTAACTACAGTAGCTACCAAGCAAACATTACCAAAACACAAATCAGATGGCTCAATGGCAAAATGATTAGTCCCTAGTTTAAACCAGACATAAGTTAACCCTGTTGATTACTTACATTTAGATGGACAAAACTACATTTCTTTAAAACAACCAAATATTACAGCACCAAGGACCTTAGATATTGCCGCCAGAGGGAGTGTTGCACCCTCAGTGTAGAGCTGACAGTGGAACTCAGAATACATCAACCATTGGCCATTGTTCTAAAAGAGACAGTGATATCAGCAATCAGTCAGTAAACAGTCACGACATCAATGGTTAAACTTGTTAAACTGGAAAACTGTGTGTGTGTGTGTGTATATGTATGTGTGTCAACAGACACACTTTTAACTGATATCCACTTAAAATGTGTCGCTGAGTTGCAGTCAATGATTAAACAATTTAGTCTGAGAGTCAGAGCTGTGATGGGGTGTGTGAGCTAATATTTGGATAGATATTGATTGTCATTTTTACAGGTCATTTCCTCCGAAAATGATTAATGTCTATTTCTCATTCATCCTACGGTCCACAGTCTGTTGTTCAAACCCCAGGTTAGATCGGCCTCAGATGACACAGAGGAAGACTGGTGAGCAAAAGGTCGCTAATTTGAATCCACTAGAGGACTGAGCTTATTAGAATAAGTGTTGTACTTTAAAGGTCGCATGGCATGAAAATTTCACTTTATGAGGTTTTTTAACATTAATATGAGTTACCCCAGCCTGCCTATGGTCCCCCAGTGGCTAGAAATGGCGATAGGTGTAAACCGAGCCCTGGGTATCCTGCTCTGCCTTTGAGAAAATGAAAGCTCAGATGGGCCATCTGGAATCTGCTCCTTATGAGGTCATAAGGAGCAAGGTTACCTCCCCTTTCTCTGCTTTGCCTGCCCAGAGAATTTGGCCTGCCCATGGCTTGCAACCAAGCAAAGTGTCAAGGCCACACCCCCACCCTCCAGCTTGCCCCCCCCTCTCTCCTCCTCAATAGCATTTAAAGCTACAGACACAGAAATGGCACATACTAAGGAAAGCTCATTGTGGGACTGGTTCTAGTGGCTGTAATTCTGCACCAAGGCTGAATTTCGGGAAAGAGACTTCAGATTAGGGGACCACTATATAGGCCTATATAAAAGCATCCTAAAAGCAGCATGCCGTAGGACTTTTAACAATGGGTAGCCTTGTCTCCTAAAAAGTATCTTTATATTGAAAAGATTTGCAACAGCTTATTTTGAAAGACATTACACCCAGCTTAAAGTTGCAAAATGTGCATACTAAACGTGTCTGCGCTAAACGTAACGCTCACTGACAACTTAATTTATTCGTTTTTCTCATTGGCTGTAATAATAGTCAACGTAGCATCCATGACGTCACCCACCTTGGTTTTTTGCAACCCGATTTTTGAAAGTGATTGTGGAACTGGGGAGGATGATGCCAGTGCTGTTTATGGTTGCAATGGCGCTGCGCTAAGCTAAATGCTATAAAGAGAGAAAATTGCAGATTTTCAACTCTTCTAAAGTGAGTCATCCAGTGGAGATTTACCGGCGGGTAAACGTGGCCTTCGGGTACTGCTGCCACTCATCTGCATGTACGCAGCACAGAAAATCAACAAACATTTCCTTAAGTTACCAGCTAACGCTAGCGATAGCTTGCTAGCTTGGTTGGCATAATGCTGAACAAACATTTTTAGGTGACCAACAGTTCCAATTAACTTTGATGAAGTGAAAACACACAGTAAAGAGGGTCAAAGTTTACACACAAAAACGTTCACAGCTATTTTAATTTACACAGTGTCATGGATAAGCATTGCTAAGCCTCTGTCATGATTGACAGGTTGGTGTGTAGCCACGCCCCTTAAGCTAGGGTGACCAGATTTCCCTAAAACCAGGACACTTTGCGCGTGACCGTAGTGCTCATGCACGCACACGCTTTTTACGTGAACATGTGCCAGAATCATCAGGAATTAACATGAGTTCATTGCCTCTCATTCATGACCTCATGCATGAACAACACATCAACTAAAACATTAGGTAAGGTGGGTACATCATTATGCACAAGTTGTGTTCAAATCAGAATTTGCGCAGTGATTACATTTTTTTGCAGAAAAATAAATAAATAAAACCCACGTACCTAATGCTTTAGTTGTGTTGTTCATGTATGAGGTCACGAATGACAGACTATGAACATGTCAATTCCTGATGATTCATGGGATATTAAGGAATGCAGTAACAGATAAATCATTAATTACATAATGCATAATAATACATAGGCCTACATCAATTAATTCATGCATGGATCCATGATAATTCATGTAGGCCTACCCTTATCGTAAAGTGTTACCAGTGTTATTCTAACCAACAACACACACACACACACACACAAATGTAATCTCATTTGATAGAGCAGATAGCTTCCCTATTGGAAACATTCATTCCGTATACAGTATTTGTTAGAGGAGTAAATTTGCTCAAGAATCAATTTGTTGGCTGAAAGCCTACTGTGAAATTGCGCACAGGTGTCAGCAAAATTGGCCAGTGTGACGAGTAGCGTCTTTAATGAGCTGATTAAGCGGCCCACAGAGCGGTGCTCTTGGTAGCCAGTCCAACTATGTTTTGAATGATTTGTATGGTCTTTACGCACACACTGTGCTCGTAAAACATTTTTCATATACACATATCTATTTTTAGTTCAAAGTTTGTTTTTATTGTTTTTAACAACATAAATCACATTCACAGTCCCCCACCCCTTAGAATAGCGTCCATACTGTCCATTAAATCAAAATTGAATTGTAAGAACCGAGTATACGTACAAACATGCTAACAAACATTAACCTCCAGCCAAATACAAAAAAAAAAAAACATAAATAATAAAATGAATAAATAATAAAGTGTCCATAGTAGTGGCATTATTTAAACAGACTTATCAACACATTCAATAAAAGAGCGCCATAACTTAAAAAATAGTTTTTCCGATCCTCTTAGCGAATACCTAATTTTTTCGAGGCAGAGACAAGACATCATATCTTTGATCCATTTAGTGTGAGTGGATGGCAAGGGGTCTTTCCACTTTAATAATATTGCTCTACGTGCGATCAGGGAAGAGAAAGCAAGGACCTTACACATTGATGCTGACAACCATACCTCCTCTGGAGCGACTCCAAATAATGCCACCAGAGGTTCTGGCTCTAATCTATGCTGAAGTACCGCAGAAAGGGTGAGAAATATGGATCGCCAGTAATGCTCTAATTTGGGGCATGTCCAGAACATGTGTATTAACGTTCCCTCGGCACATTGACATCTATTGCACATAGGGCTAGTACCAGGAAACATTTGAGCTAGTTTAACTTTGGATATATGAGCTCTGTGTACTACTTTAAACTGTATAAGCGAATGTCGAGCACATATTGATGATGAGTGGACCTGTTTAAGAACACAGTTCCATGTGTCTTCGGAGAGTGGTCTATCAAGGTCTTCCTCCCAAGCTCTTTTAATGCTATCCAGGGATGAAAGCCAGATTTATCATTAAATTATAAATAATAGCAATTGAGCCTTTAGCTATTACGTTACATGAAAGGAAACTATCCAAAGGATTTTCAGAAGGCATCGTTGGGAAGTCTGGTACAAGTGACTTAACGTAATGTCGTACTTGCAAGAATCTAAAAAAATCTGACTTGGTAAGACCAAAACGTAATACCAATTGCTCAAAAGAAGCGAATACATTATTCACAAATAAATCTTTGAAACATTTTATCCCCTTGTGAGACCAACTCTTGAATGAACCATCCTACATCGAAGGTGAAAAAAAATGATTACGAAACACAGGGCTAAGAAGAGAGGGGTCCCTAATACCAAATGATTTCCTGAATTGGATCCAAATCCTCAACAAGTGTTTTACCACTTGGCAATCGACAGAAGTATAAGAAGTCAACTGTAAATTAGATGCAAGAAGTGCTGGGAGGGAAATTTGCTTGTAAGCATTTATTTCCATGTCCACCCAGGATGGTCTATTGGGCAAAAGGTGATAATGCCACCAATAAAGTGTATTTCGTATGTTAGCTGCCCAATAGTAAAACTTAAAATTAGGTAAGGACATACCTCCATTGCATCTAGGCCTCTGAAGGTATGCTTTGCGTAAACGAGGGTGCTTGCCATTCCAAATGAAAGAAGAGATAACAGAGTCCAAAGATTTACACTGAAAGAGATAAAGAAATTTAGGAAGCACCACCATTTTAATGGAATTAATGCGCCCAATGAGGGAAATCTTTAAAGGTGACCATTTAGAAAGGTCTTTCTTAATCTGTTCAAGAAGCATGCCAAAATTATGTTTAAAAATATGCTTATGATGGCAAGTGATACAGACCCCAAGATAAGTGAGCTTATTTTTGACTAGTTTCAGTGGTATGTTGGAATACTGTAATTGCGTATCTACCTTGTTAATTGGAAAAAGTTCACTCTTGTGCAGATTAAGCCTGTAGCCAGAAAACCAACCAAAATTCTCAAGCAAAGATAGAGCTGCGGGTAAAGAAGTTTGTGGATTTGATATAAAAAGCAGTATATCGTCTCACCTCGGGTAATTCCAGTGATCTGCTGACTCTGGCGTAGGGCGATTGCTAAGGGCTCAATAGCTAAAGCAAATAGTAGTGGGCTCAGGGGACAGCCCTGTCGGGTTCCGCGATGCAAGTTAAATGGCCTAGAGTACAGACCATTACTTAGGACTACTGCAGAGGGAGCACTATAAAGTAATTTAATCCAAGAAAGAAAGACTGGGCCAAATCCAAATTTTTCTAAAACTAAAAAAAGGTACTCCCACTCAACCCTGTCGAACGCCTTCTCTGCGTCTAAAAAGACGAACACATTCTGGAATGGTCTGATGCTGAGAGTATACCACATTAAGTAAGCGGCAGATATTAAAAAATGATTGACGTTTTTTTATAAACTCTGTTTGATCAGGAAAGATGATAGTGGGGAGGACATCTTCAAGTCTTGAGGCAAGCACCTTCGCTAAAATTTTAACGTCGCAGTTGAGCAGAGAAACCGGCCTATATATGACGCACAGTCTAAGGGGTCTTTATCCTTTTCAGTAATAAAGAGAGAGGTCGACCGATATGGTTTTTCTCTGGCCGATGCCGATCTTTAGAAATCAGGGTCAGCCGATGGCTGATTAATGCTGCCGATTTATTTTGGCCAATATTTGGCCGATATGTGCTTGTTTTTAAACCTCTATATGAAAGATAAAATGTAACACTAATATACACAGAATTTCTCAACAAAAACATTTATTGAACACTTCACCAATCTACACGTGTAGCCTATACTTCAATTAAAAATGTATAATGTAAAAACATACTGTAGCCTATATTGTATAAATTATGTATGAAAAATATAGGCCTATTAAATAAACAAAACAGGTAAGAAGAAAATAAACTTTGTCAAATAAACCTTTCAATGAAAAAATTAAGTTTAGTGCACTTAACAGCATTTATTAAACTTCTGAGAATACAAATCTGCAAGCTTCACATAAAGTGACATGCTATTATTAATCTCAACACTATTTCCTCCTAACTCCTGTTGAATCACATAAGACTAGGGCTATCTAAAGTCAATTCTTGTTCACCTTGTTTGTTAGATCATTGTTCATTTGTAAGTGTTTTATCTGTGTTTTGGGGATCCTACTGTTACATGTCCTGTTGACCTCATTAGGATCTTATCTGAGCACATTTCTCATTCAAACAACTCTTAGTTGTAATTTAAAACTCGTCCAGCCAATTTAATAAAATTAAGGGTTTTATTCGTGCTCGAGTCCATAGATGCAGTTAATGGATAGCCTACAGGCACGGAGAACTGAAGGCTCTGTTAGCAACGATTAGCTCCGTTAGCGGTTAGCTCCGTTAGCGGTTAGCTCCAGTTAGCTCCGTTATAGGAGTGGATGAGACTGCCATGGACAGGGGTAACAACCAGACTCTGATAAATGATATTCGGGGAGTTTCCACAGCGGTATGGCCACGGTGTTTTGTACGGTTTTATTAGTACAGTTAATCCCAAGGCAAGAAAACCAGCAACATGCTATTGCTAACGGTAGCGTCTGAACCTGAAGTGACTGTGAAGAAAGAATTCACGAGCGGAGGGGGCTGGAGGCAGCTGGTCTGGGCGCACTGTAAAAAATGTCGCCTATTCATGTTTTTAACACTAGGCTGCCCGCAGATGCGCCTGCTTATTAATCGGCCTGATATACTGGGATATTGGCCGATGCCGATTATGTAAAAAAAAATGAAAAAAATCGGCCGATTAATCGGCCGACCTCTAAAAGAGATACAGGCTTGATTTAACATTGGGGGAAGAGTCCCAGTCTTAAGAGACTCAGAATAACCAGATGTCAAAAAAGGAGCGAGTTGCACTGAGAATTTTTTATAGAATTCGTCAGGTCCTGGGGTTTTGCCAGATTGTAAAGAAGAGATAGCAGCCGCCAATTCCTCCTGAGTAGGGATGTGCGATACCACACTTTTAGGATTCGATACGATACCGATACTTTTTCTTGCATTTTCATCGATATCGATACCGATACCGTTAATTTCTTATTGGCAATTTTTGTCAGTAAAAATATTATTACATTTAAGACAAATCACAAGACAAATACAGACCATTTAATGTATTATGGTCAATACATAATAACATTTAAATTAAAATAAATAAGATAAATATGAATGAAATAAATTAAATATGAACAAAAACATACACATTTTCAGGCCCTTGGCTGTGTCGCTTGTCTCCTGTCACATGACATGGGCCAGCTCAATACGCCACCAGGTACAGGGGTGTCCCGGCACATAGTAATTTAAGTAAGTAATCTAAAACAGCTGAAAGTGATGCATACACCCCTAATTATTATTTTTTAGTTTATATCGATATTTTTTTAAGGAAATCAATGCCAAATGATATAGAGTATATCGATCTATCGATACCACAGGATCGATACGCCCATCCCTACTCCTGAGAAATCAGCGCCTCTAAAAGGTTGCGAACATCCGAGGATAAAGTGGGGACATTTAGTCGGCCAAGAAAATCTTCGATATCCCCCTGCGGGAGGGTTCAGATGTATATAAAGTAGAATAAAAATCTCTGAACTTGTCGTTAATAGTATTTTGATCAGTTGTGACCTCCCCGTTATCTAGATGAAGACCACTTATAATTTGTTTAGCACGTAGCCCTCGCAGCTGATCAGCTAGAACTTTCACAGATTTTTCCCCACTTTCATAAAAATACTCCTGGTTTTCCTCAAAAGGCCCTCTATCTCATTGGTTGAAAGCAAGTCGAGCTCTGATTTAAGTTTAAAACATTTCTTATAGCCTACAAATCTGGCGTGGGAGACCTAGCATATTGTTCATCTAATTTTGAAATATCATTAGCGAGTGAAATTTGCTTTTCTTTAGAGAGCTTTCTTTTATTAGCACAGTATGAAATGATTTGGCCTCTAATGTATGCCTTAAGGGTCTCCCATACTGTTGAGTCTGAAACTTCCGCTGAGTTATTAACGCTTAGAAAAAAAGGAATTTGGTCAGCAACAAAGGAAACAAAATTATCATCTGACAAGAGTGAAGTATTGAAACGCCAGTTCCTCCTAGGTGAAGGCAAATTTGGAAAGGGCAGATCAAGAGTAAGAGGAGCATGGTCCGATATAATAATTCTTTCATATGTACAAGACTGAACTCTAGAAATTAAACCATTATCCAGAACAAAGTAATCAATCCGAGAGTAAGAGTGATGAACATTTGAAAAAAAAGAATACTCTCTTTTTTCCGGGTACAAACGCCGCCATACATCCGATATACCATATTCAGAAAAATAATTATTTAGAAAAATGGAGGATTTGTTTGCAGCGCATGGTCTAGATGATGAATGGTCAAGCACTGGGTCAAGGCAACAGTTAAAGTCTCCCCCAAGTATA
This sequence comes from Sander lucioperca, assembly GCF_008315115.2. Lineage (NCBI taxonomy): Eukaryota > Metazoa > Chordata > Actinopteri > Perciformes > Percidae > Sander > Sander lucioperca. Next base: position 28,562,634 of record NC_050186.1, on the reverse strand, counting down.
AGAGAATGTGAGTTTAGATCAGGAATAAGAGAGAATGTTTAAAAAAAACTGACATCATCAAAATTAGGAGCATAAAAGTTAGCTAAAGTTACATTCTTATTGCATAGCGTGCCTACAACAACAATATAACGGCCATTCTTATCTGATATAATATCTTTTGGTACAAAGGGTTTCGTATTATATATCAAAATAGCCACACCTCTTGCTCTTGCTTGGAAAGAAGAGTGAAAAATCTGACCCTTCCAACCACGATTGAGGTGATTGTGATCTGCGATGCATAAATGGGTTTCTTGCAAGAAAGCAACCCCTGCTTTGAGCTGTCGAAGATGAGCAAGAACTCTGTTTCTCTTAACTGGATGGTTTAAGCCCTTGACGTTCCAACTCAAAAATCTCAACTCTCTACCCATTAGAGTATCTATCAGAAGCCTGTGATCGGAGAATGAAGATAAAAGAATTACAAAAAGTAAAATGACATAACATCAACAAAGGAACAACAAACATAAAAGTCGTAAGGTCAGCACGACGCCATCCCATACAGAAACCCAACCCACCCACAAAATCAACATATAGGAAGGCCCTCAGAAATGCCAGATCAGCCTATTACTCATCACTAATAGAAGAAAATAAGAACAACCCAAGGTTTCTTTTCAGCACTGTAGCCAGGCTGACAGATAGTCACAGCTCTATTGAGCCATCTAGTGACAACTTCATGAGCTTCTTTAATGATAAAATTATAACAATTAGAGATAAAATTAATCACCTCTTGCCTTCAACTTCTAACGGTTCACCTTTAAATGCAGGACTGCTAGAAAGAACGACAAGACCTGACATATACTTAGACTGCTTTTATCCTATAGACCTTCAACAATTAATGTTAAAGGTCTCTTCAGCTAAGCCATCTACCTCTCTTAGACCCCATCCCAACAAGGCTACTTAAAGAAGCGTTACCAATGGTTAACACTTCATTATATATGATCAATATGTCTTTATTAACCGGTTATGTACCACAGTCATTTAAAGTAGCTGTGATAAAACCTCTTCTGAAAAAACCCACCCTCGATCCTGAGGTATATAGACCTATATCTAATCTTCCCTTTCTCTCCAAGATCTTTGAGATGGTAGTCGCTAATCAGTTATGTGCTTTTCTACATAACAAGAGTTTATTTGAGGACTTTCAGTCAGAATTTAGAATGCATCATAGCACAGAGACGGCACTGGTGAAAATTACTAACGACCTTCTAACTGCTTCAGACAAAGGACTTGTCTCCGTACTTGTCTTACTAGATCTTAGTGCTGCATTCGATACTATTGACCATACCATCCTGTTACAGAGACTGGAACATTTAGTTGGCATTAAAGGAATCACACTAAGATGGTTTAAGCCCTATTTCTCTGATCGATCTCAATTTGTTAATGTTAACGATAAATCCTCCAGGTACGCTAAAGTTAGCCATTGCATTCCACAAGGCTCAGTGCTTGGACCAATTCTTTTCACCTTATATATGCTTCCTCCAGGCAATATTATTAGGAAACATTCAATTAACTTTCACTGTTATGCGGATGACACCCAATTATACCTATCAATCAAGCCAGACGAAACCAGTCGGTTAGCTAAACTTTAAGCATGCATTAAAGATATAAAATCATGGATGACCTACAATTTTCTGATGTTAAACTCAGACAAAACTGAAGTTATTGTGCTGGGCCCTAAACACCTCCGAACCTCATTATCTAAAGATATAGCTACTCTGGATGGTATTGCCCTGGCCTCCAGCACTACTGTCAGAAACCTAGGAGTTATTTTTGATCAGGATATATCCTTTAATGCCCACTTAAAACAAACCCAAGAACAGCCTTTTTTCACCTTCGTAACATTGCCAGAATTAGACACATCCTGACTCAAAACGATGCTGAAAAACTAGTCCATGCATTTGTTACTTTCAGGCTGGTCTACTGTAATTCCTTACTATCAGGTTGCCCAAATAAGTCCCTTAAGACTCTCCAGCTGATCCAGAATGCTGCAGCACGTGTTCTGACAAGAACTAAGAAAAGAGATCATATTTCTCCTGTATTAACTTCTCTGCATTGGCTTCCTGTAAAATCCAGGATTGAATTTAAAATCCTTCTCCCGACCTACAAAGCTCTAAATGGTCAAGCACCATCATATATTGAAGAGCTCATAGTACCTTATTGTCCCACTAGAGCACTGTGCTCCCAGAATGCAGAGTTACTTGTGGTTCCTAGAGTCTCTAAAAGTAGAACGGGAGCCAGAGCCTTCAGCTATCAGGCTCCTCTCCTGTGGAACCAGTTTCCGGTCTGGGTTCGGGAGGCAGACACCATCACTACATTTAAGAGTAAACTTAAAACTCTATTCTTTGATAAAGCTTATAGTTTGGGAGTGAGGAGTTGCAGCGTCCGCCTAGCCCGGCCCACCTGCTTCTCTTCATAGTCGTCATATTCACCTACCAACCCTTATAGAACTGGCTCAGGTTTGCCTTGCACCAGCTCTTAATTATGCTGTTATAGTTTTAGACTGTCAGAGGACTTCCTTTGACACACTGAGCTCCACTCTCCTCTCTCTTTCCATCTGTGTGCATCCATGTCCCAGAAATGCTTGTTACTAACTTAGCTCTGGGGAGCTTATTCCCCGGAGTCCTTGTGTTTTTTTTTTTCCCCAGAAGTTTTCCTTGGATTAGGGTGGCACCTAAATCATGGTTGCAGCTGTCCCCGTGGCCCTGCTCCGCGCCCTACTATGCCCTGCTACACCCTGCTACACTCTACAGTGCCCTGCTACGCCCTGCCACATTCTGCTATGCCCTGCAGTGCCCTGCTACGCCCTGCTATGTCCAGCTACGCCCTGCTACGTCCGGCTATGCCCTGCAGAGCCCTGCTATGTCCTGCTATGCCCTGCAGTGCCCTGCTACGCCATGTACTACTACAACTACTATTTCTAGTCACTGTTCCATTATCTTTATTGTGACTATTATTGCCACTGTTCATCACACCCCCAACCGGCACCGTCAGACACCGCCTACCAAGAGCCTGGGTCTGTCCGAGGTTTCTTCCTAAAAGGAAGTTTTCCTCACCACCCGAGGTTTCTCCCTAATAGGAAGTTTTTCCTCGCCACTAAACTAAACTAAATGCTTGCTCTTGGGGGAATTCCTGGAATTGTTGGGTCTTTGTAAATTATAGAGTGTGGTCTAGACCTACTCTATCTGTGAAGTGTCTTGAAATAACTCTTTTTATGATTTGATACTATAAATAAAATTGAATTGAATTGAATTGAATTGATAAGCTCGGAACTTAGAATTTTGGAAACTTTTTAATTAATTCCCACTCTGTCGCCGAATGGACATCAGTGGACTGGGCGGCTGCTAAGGTCCCTCTCACTCATTAACTGTAGTTGGACTCACATTTAAATTCTCTGCAACTTTGGCAAAGTGTAATATATGTCTTTTTGTACAATACATTTATAAAGATTTTGCACACCCAATGCACATCCAATCTGTACACTTATGCATGCATTTTTAAGGGCATACTTTTGTTTACTTTTTAACTCTATTACTTTTAACTTTTTAAACTTTTAACTCTTCATTAGTCCTTGTGTTTTAAATATTTGATTGTGTTTTTGATTTTGATATTTGATGGATTCCCTGCACTATTCTTTGTTCAGTTGTTTCGTTCGTCTACTGCTATATCTATCTATCTATCTATCTATCTATCTATCTATCTATCTATCTATCTATCTATCTATCTATCTATCTATCTCATTTTTACTCCTGTGCACCCAGAATGTATATGTGTAAAAAAAGGAAAGGTTTTACAAACTGTTTAAAATAATGAAACTTTATAGGCATACTGGTCAAACTCACATTGATTGTATCCTTTAATATGAATAGATTTATTCTGGGATTTTATACCTGATGGAAATTATGCAGCTGTGAAAATGTGAATTACTGAATCACGTGATCTCCTCTGATTCTCTGTTGTTTCTCTGCCTATATCTGTTCCTCTTTCCCACTCCTCTGTGTCACTCACTCTCTTTCCCTCAATCACATTTACTTTCATTTTCACTTTCATCATCTCATAATCAAACATCCCAGATTGCATTTTCTGAAATGAACTGAGTCAGTGTCACTCTGCCTCATGTGTTGGACTGTCCCTATTTATTCCACCTGATGAGCTGGGCGGTCGGTACACTGTAAAAAACTTCATGCTACACAGAGTCAATGGTCAGATGGCAATGTGAGGTACCATAGATGTTGACTTTGGTTCAATAGAGATAGTACTCAAATACTTCTCATTTGATTTTGTATTGATAAGGTAATTATTGGTGACAGAAAATGTTTTTAATTTTCAACAAAATAGTTTTTATCTCTATTAGAATGACACGGTTACAACACAAACACTTGCAAATAGACAAAACACAAGCAAATTAAGAAAACATCTTCCTTAATTTGACAATACATGCACAGCATTTAGCAAACACGCTGCAAATACACACAACAAAACCAAATAAATAAACGCGCTGCAAATATGGAAATGATGCTAAAAGAAAAGCATACAAACCCCAAAAACAAATGCAACAGAAAAAACGCTGTATTCAGTTTACAGAACGGAAGTCCAGGCCTCTACGGGGAGCGCTAAGTGGAATAGCTTGATTTTCGACCCCACAGAGAGAGAGAGAGATAGAGAGAGAAAGAGAGCAGATGAGAGGTTTGTTTTGGAAACGGGAATAAAAGTGTAATAAAGAGGCGACATAAAAAAGCACATATTCATTTTTACGTTTGGCCCTGGTCTTTTACAGTATTATAAAAGAGCAACAGGTTTATTTAGCTACCGTTATGAGACTGAGCTAGTTACACAGCTTGCTAGTTAACACTAGTTAGCCCATATTATTACTGAAAAGTAGAACACGTATTAAAATTCAAATAAAAAAATTGTTTACGGCCACCATAAATATGTACAGAAAAAAAACATGTATCATGTTTCAGCTTTTCAACAAGACTGATAAATGAAACCCTCTATAAGAAAACATCTACTGCAGGCTGTGGAAGGGATTGCTTCTACTGTAACATTGACTATAGATATCTACCTCATAGAACCCCACTTCAAAAAATCCAGACTATCACTTTAACCTACTGTAAATCTGCATTACGTCTGACTTTCACACAGGAGAGTGTCCCATCACAGACCTGCCATTGATGTTTTTGGTTGTTGCTGTTGTTGTTGTTGTTTTTTAAACTGTAACAACAATATTACCCTAACCTTTACCATACCATAATCATAATGCTGACGATATTCAATGTTTGTTATTGTCTAAAAATCCAGTTAAAGGACCATAACCAAAAATGTGTCTATCTCTAAACACTTTCTGACTTATTTACTCTGTCTAAACTTTCAATTATTAGCCATTTCCATAATTTCCTAAAAGAGCTGGTCACTATAGTAAATGTTACTGAAACAGGAGCAAGTAGTGCATTTGATAGGACTATAACCAGATTACTGTAATACACATCTGGTGCTCTAGTGAGTATTTCCAGCAGCATTTTTAAAGAGCTCCAACTGTCAGTCACCCAACAGTGTGGCCTATCTGAGAAAATAAACAGGACTTTTTACTTTGACTTTGACTTTGTTTTATATGTTAGCGTGGGGAAGAGCACCTTTAGGGGCTGAAGCACTGTAAAGACAGCTGCTTCTGAGGACAGATGTAACAGGGATTGGAAGCTTCTGCTACTGCTTACACTTCACTGACCGTCGCTTCTGCTCTGACTATAGAGTTAGATGGATTGAAATGATTTGTGGAGCTTGTCATATTTTACAGTGTTCATCTCATGGGGTAAAATCATCCTAACAGATGAGATCAATGGTAGCTCGTATACGGACGGATCAATACTATTTGGAGACAGACTGATCAGTAAAACTGACGAGTTGTGATGTCTGGGAGCCTCAAGTTTAATGAAGGAGACAGACAGAGAAAAACAGAGGGAGGTAGAGGAGGGGGACAAAGGAAGGGAGGAGTTGTATCTACCAGTCTGCTACTGCTACTCCTAATACTGGAACTTGTTCTTTTTATTCCATGAATTTTATTTTATTTAATTGTCAGGAGACTAGAATGTTAAACACATGACAAATTTCAATTTGATGTAGCCTTCTATTTTAGCCATGTTAGCTCAAACCTAATTTGGCAGGTCACATCTACACACACATAACATGTAATATGTTCACGTTGGACTAATAGCAGTATACTTACACCATTACACAAGTTAAAATTAGCCTAAACCATATCTGCCAACACTCCCATTTTTTCCAGGTATCTCCCGTATTTTAAGGCCGTCACCCCCCCCCCCCACCACCACCACCACCCAAGCAAGCCGTTTTAACATTTGATCTAAACACACTCCTTTCTGTAATTAAATTTTAGATATCCATAATAGCATTACTCCTAGTCAAAATGATATTCTCACTAGTCAAACTGTTAAAGATATCCACCATAACATTATAACTAGTAGAAATTGTTTTCAAGATATCTATAACTTTGATTGTACTAGTCAAAACTTAATTTAAATTCTTAAAAAGTATAGTTGGTCGTTTTAACATTTTATAGCTAGACTGGATATGTATTGCAGATATCCGTAATTCAATTCTTTCTAGTAAAATGAATATTTGTGACATACAGTGACATTCTTCCTATCCACAATTATCATTTCAGATTTATTTTTACTAGCCATAGTGCCAATTGTGGATATCGGTAATTACATTTGTACAAGTCAACATTTTAGATATTCAAAATTACATTATAGATATCTGGAATAGCTCATTTTCAAAACAAATTGTTTAATTTAAACACAAACAATACAGGAAGAGAGAAAGGAAAAAGTTAGAAAATATAAATAAAATACAGAAAGCAGTCCAAACCTTAATATACCGGTATCAGGAAAAACCCAAACGATACCTAACCCTAGTTCAGACAGAAAAATGCGGCCGGAGCTGCACTCTAATATCTATGTATGTTTGCATGAATGCAAAACAATTCTACTACTACATCTAAACTAGTTCAAATGTATGTGACCTTCTACTGCTACAGCTACTTGTTCTTTTTATTAGTTTGTCCTCTTGCAGATTATTAATGCATATTATTATTATGACCGTGATTGATTAAACATAAACTGAATTAGTTTGTGGTGTTCAGCTCGAAGACAGCATTAAAATTTTATAGACACACAGATTGATCTGAGGCCAAACTCTCCTTTACTCTTCTGTTGCATTCTCATCCTCTCTGTTACTCTGCTTCTCTTGTTACTTTCCCAAATTCCTGTGTAATAAATTAGTTTTCTGTGTGTGTGTGTGTGTGTGTGTGTGTGTGTGTGTGTGTGTGTGTGTGTGTGTGTGTGTGTGTGTGTGAGAGATTGATGCCGGACAGTTCTGGTCACGCACCTGCTGAAATTGATTGGCCGGAGCGACTCCTGCAATCAGTGAACAGTGGCCACCACCTTATCCCTCCCCCCCTTATCTTCTTTCTTCTCACTTCCTTCATCCTTGTGTTTTCTACCTTTTCGTCTCATCTAGCCTCATCCCCTCTGCTCCTTCCTACCTTCTCTCCCTCCTACCCAGTCCTTCATCTCCTCCCCCCACAATCCTTCTCTTCTTTACCCCTTCATTTCTCTCCTCGTTGGTCAGCTGGGTTGCCTGGCAACAGCTGCTCTCTTTCCCTTGTTCTCCTACCTGGGTATTGGTGGATCTGTGAAAGGGGAAAGAAGAGAAAAAAAGATGGATGATAGAGGGCCAGAAGGGAGAGACAGGATTGGAGGAGAAGAGTGGGGAAAGAGAGGGAGGGGGTGGAAGACTAGATTAGGAGAGGAGTGAGAAAGATAAAAAAAAAAAAAAAAAAAAAGATAGTGAACTGGATAGAGTGAGGGAGGATAAGGACAAAAGAGAGAAAAAGAGACAATGTGGGAAGGCAAGCTGGGAGGGAGTGGAAGCATGGAGCAATGGAGGGATGAGGGAAGGAGGGAGGAGGTGTATGGTCTGCAGCCATCTCCTGTCACCTAATTCTCCCATTTATCTTTTCTCTGATCTGAAATAGAAAGAAATTGACCTTTCAGCCTCTGAACATGCAGAGCCGCAGGTCTCAGACCAGAGCCTTGCAGAGTCAGAGTTCAGCCAATGGACTCAGACCAGAGCCTTGCAGAGTCAGAGTTCAGCCAATGGACTCAGACCAGAGCCTTACAGAGTCAGAGTTCAGCCAATGGACTCAGACCAGAGCCTTACAGAGTTAGAGTTGATCAGCTGGAGTCTGGCTCTGTACAGTAGCCAGGATGTGCCCATCAAGGGTGTAAGTTGCTGCTTTCCTGGAGAGCAGACAGTTGGGATTTTACTTTTTAAAATTTAATCAGTTTCAACTGTGTCAACTTTAACCTTATTTGTTGGTGCTGTTGAGATCTCAGCTGTGCATGCCATAAACTGAAAGCATTTCCTGATGGCTGCCACTCTACATTTTACTCAAGGTTCACTTACTTGCTTTTCCTGGAACTTGGCCTATATCAGCGGATGTCAAACATGAAAATATATAAACACGTGTGTTTTCCTGTGCTCTGTGTTACTTTTACTGATAAGTGTACACTGTGATACAGTGTAACAGCCCACTGTATGGTATTTAACCGTGATGTTAACAGGAACTTAGAGACTTAGAGAGTTTATAATGAGTTAATTTATTTATGTGCCTTATATACGTTTTTTGTTTTGTTTTTCTAGGATATCACATGAGGTGATTCACAAAATACTCTTAACAACTTCAATTTAGTTTCTACTATTTCAAATTTATTTTCAAAGTTTCATTTAAACTTCAGAGGAAACCACACAACTCAAACATTGTTTTTACCATCACACAAAGTTACAACTTTGGTTTGCAAGAAGCAACAGACAAAGCGCTCTATCTTGTACCCAGCGCAATTGACTTTGTACACTGACGCATGTATCATTCCTATTTTGCACCCGACGCACAGCGGACTTTTCCCTCCACAGACTCACGTCGGTAAATTAGGGAATGAATTTGCACTCCCGGGGGCGGTTCAGCAAAAAGAGGAGGCGTGTTCCGGCACAAACGTTCCCTAGTGCTATTTTGCAGTTTCAGAAAACAATTCCGCCACAGAAAAACCTAGTCAAAAGTCAGTGGCGCATTATTCAGATGCTATTTTAAGGGCGCATGCTTGGCCGTAATAGTGTAATAGTGTAGCGTAAGAGTGTGCACACCGCGCATACACTTTTCTTCTCTCATCTCACGGACCCAGCAGTTACCATTTTTGCAAACCATACATACAAGGAAAAATATGACTTGTTTTACACAACATTTCTATGAATCATGGATGTGTTGATGACATAAATGAGGACTTAAGGAGATGTGATGTTCAACTGCATGTGCCACTTAACCCAAATGCCCCAGCAGCAGCATGGGATCGGAGAGACAGAAGAGCTGCATCGTCTATAGTGAGGTAATCTCGTTCTAATGTTAGACTACATTGCAAAAATATCACCATGCATTCATAACCTTGTGATTCAGTGAGAGTGAGCCCAAAACATCGGAAAGTATGTTTTTGTGACATTTCTTTATTTACATTTTGTCAAAAAGAAAAATCAATAGCAAACGTCGGTCTCCTCAGCTGTTGACCGCTCCTGGTGTGCGCCCATGGATGTATTAAGAGCGTGCACCTAGCAAATCCGCCATTATAATAGCAATCCGCCATGGAACAAGGCGCCTGCTTTTAAAGGGAATGTGAGATAACCCCCAATTTCCACCGGTTGCGGAACGGCGGCGGAGTCATTAGGTTTCCATTAAAGTCAATGTGTATATTTTCACTGACTGCAGAACGGCTGCGTTCCGACTCCATCCCAGCTCTGGCGATCCGCAGCCCTCCGGAGCAGATACGCAGAGCTTGATTGGAGCTCTGATTGGTTTATTGCACGTTACGCCCAAACCACACCTATGAGTAATGTAGCTACTTCAGACCAACCCATTTTAGATTTGCATCGGGCGCAAGAGTCATTTATCCCGCCGGTATAATAGCAACAGCACCCGAGATCCACCCACAAAGCTGCTTGCGTTTGGCGTTTGATACTTGCGTTTCAGATTGTTAAAATAGGGCCCAGAGACTTAATTACCTGCCTGGTTTCATCTGACTTTGTAACACATACATTTGGACTTGGTATGGAAATAATTTAGAAGACAGATCACTTTTTCTCCATTGTGGCCCTCTATTGAGTTGACATTTTTGCTGAAGTATGTTTATTGCCTAAACCAAGTAGTTCAAACATACTTATTTTGACCCAAACCACGTTCTTTTTCTAAACCAAACTAAGTAGTTTTGTTGCCTAAACCGATTCTGCACTGCAGAGGCTTGCACAAGTGCACTAACTGCTCATGTTGCTGGACATGTGCAAGATAACCCACGAAGAATTGTGCTTAACCTTTTGTAAGATATCATAGTACCGTAGTATGAGGGTATGTCGGATTTTTTTGTGTGCATACTAATAAGAGGAAGTCCGAATGAATTGAAAATGTTCGGAATTGTCAATAAAAAATGACAAAGCTATTAACAAATATCTGAAAAGTTCTCGTGGTCGTTTTGGATGCATTTTTGAAACAGCCCCTGTCAAATTGCACCCAACGCCAGGCTTTGGTATTGCAGGCGGCATGCTTTAATTATTTTGTCAGACAGGCGCGAAAAGGTAGTGGAACACTAGGAGATTTTTGTCAGACCTGGTATGCATTGTTCCTGAGCAAAATTTCTTCTGACACATTTTTTGCATTTTCACGACGGAATTTTAGTTCGGCACTGGTGTGGAACCATGTGAACGTACTTTCAGAGCCTGGTAGAACCAGAGTTGGACCACGGAACTAACAAGTCGACGATCAAGCTGACCTGCTGGCTTTTTGTCGCAACTCT